>NW_026614772.1:0-114530 GCF_030052815.1 Hevea brasiliensis
TCTACTCGTGATTTTTGAGCTCGATCTATTATTTTTCTCTAATTATTTTCACGTGGATTGCTTCTTATCGTGACTAGAACCACTAACAAAAGCTCCAATTCATTGCTACTACACGTCTTCTTGAACTTCTCATTATTCAAGATAATAGCGGTAACCTCCTCCACCTTCAAGTCTCCTTCCCAAGCTGTTGGGGTTGTTACCAAACTTTATAAGATTGTGGGAGAGGTTAGAAGCAAGAGAGTTTTGTCTTCATCATCTACTTTCACAACCACACTAACTAATTGGGTAATTAACTTATTAAAAACAATAAGGTAATCCTTTACATCAGTACCTTCCTACATTCTGAGTTTGTACAATTCCTTCTTCAAGTACAAATAATTTGTGAGTGACTTTGACATGTGCAGGTTTTCCAATTTCTTCTACAAAACAACTGACGAAATCTTCTACAAAACATTATACTTCACATTAAGGGCTAACGTCAATCTAATCGTACTCACGACCCTTTGTTGAAATTCCTCTCAATCATCATCTTTCATGGTTACTAATTGCTTCTCGTTCAATGCTTTGATTAATCCTTATTATATAATGACATCCTTCACAGTGCTTTGCCACAAATTAAAATTAATTTTCCCATCGAACGACTCCACCTAAAATTTTGAGCTCGCCATCTTTGACATTTTGAACAATAACTCTGATATCAATTGTTGTAAAAATCATACCCACATAAATTAAAAAATATAAAATTTAATCTGGTTTGGCATAACCCAACTCCACCAAACAAATCCACTATAAAGGAAACAAAAAAAATTATACAATTACTAATTATTTTTCTCACCCTCAAAATTATTCAAACAAAACTTACGAAATTTAGTACACCTCTCTATTTTGTGAGCTCTCTTCAGTATAATGGCCAACCAACCAGTCATATATATAGGCCATTAAAACTTAGTCCTTTTGAAACTTTAATTATGAACTTCATAATTTAAATTCTACTAAACTTCCTATTTTATTTCTTCCTAAAGTATACTTTACCCTAATTAATTTTAATTCTTAATTCTAATTAGACTTGGACTCTAACAAATTTTATATCTAATTTAACTAAATAGAAATTAGAAAAAATCCAATTTAATTGAAATTGAAAATATTCAATGGGCTATTGATTATAACTAATTGAATAAAAAAATAAAATATATATTTTGTATTATTAATTAATTAATTAATTATTAATAAAAATATTTTTATAATTTTTTATTTGTAAAAAATATGATTTAATATTAATAAGAGAATAATTATAACTTAAATATTATTATAAAATTATAAAAATAATAATTATAAATAATATATTATTAATAAATTATAATTAATATATTAATTAATAGAAATTTAGTTTTTCAGTTAGTTCAGTTACCCAATAAAAGGTAATCGAATTGATAATTGAAAATCGAAATTTTAATAATTACTAATAGAAAACCGAACGGGATCGAACTTATTCTTACCAAAATAACCAAATTTCATTAGTTTGGTTTGGTTTTCAGTTATAATTGAATAGTGCATACTCCTACTTCTATCCCATTTCAAGTGATGTTTTTAAAACAAATTTGTCCCACTTTATTTGCATTTTTAGAAAATTAAGGAAATATTAATTATATTTTTTTCAACTTTACCCTTGCATGTTTATTGTTATCCACAGTATATTTATATTTTTTTTCCTTATCACATTTCTCTGTCTAAATTAAATTCAAATGCAATTTAGTCAGTTGTTAGTACTTTTTTTTATAAAAATGAGGTTATTAATTATTTTCTTAATTATAGTATAAAAATCTTAAAAATTCACTTGAAATGGAATGAAGGGAGTAATTCATGTGCTATAAACTATGATGACTTATTTTCTTCGTTTTTTTTTTTAGATGAGCTGATTACTTACTTTCTTAGTTCATTTTTTATTTATCAATTAAAGTTTTTGTATGGTAATTAAGGAAGTAATTAAGCCATCCAAACTATAACAAAATACTCATTAATTTGACTAAATTATCCTTTATCTTACCTAATTATTTCAATTTTAATAATTTTCTATCCATTAATTTGCCTCTAAATTGTAGAAATAGTAGTTACTGCGACACAAGTGAAATAATCAAGAGAGAGAGGTGATAAGGTTTTAGAAAATCATAGAAATAGTTATTATATGTTTAGTAGAGATGAAAAATTAGAAAAAAAATTAATTAATACTTATTAATCTTTTTAAAATGATAAATAATTTTAAACAAAATAATTTTTCAAAAATAACAAATAAAAATAAATGAATGGAGTTGTAAGGTTGTGATAATACTTGAGGTATTTTCAATATATTGAGTTATAAGGTAAAACTTATTACTGCTATGCCGCTTTAATGATTCAACCTAGAAATTAAATGAATCGTGTAAGAAATTATATTATTATTATTATTATTATTATTATTATTATTATTATTATTATTATTATTATAAATAGATGTTAAATTAACTAATATACCTTTTTTTTTTCAAAATACATTATTAAAACAGGTTGTACTGTGTTTTTTAAACATAGTTCATTTATATATAATATATTATTTTTCATTTTATTATAGTTAATGATTTGAATTATGAAAGAAACTTTCATAGAACAAAATCAATCACCAACATCACCCATAATGGCATTCACAATGTTACTAGGAATATTATCATCATGAAAACATATAACACTGCAAGAAAAAAAGCAATTTAGAAACAAAATTTTTCGTTTTTAAATTAAAGATTTCTTTAGAAATAGGAAAAATTTGTTTCTAATTAGTTAGTTACTAATAACTATAAGCGGAAATTTTTATTCATTTCTAAATAAATTAGAAATGAAACTAATTACTATTTCTAATCGTTTTACTTTTTTCCATTTTAATCTCTTCCATTTTTAAAATCTGTTCCCAGCTTTGGAAATGGATTGGGGGGTTTATTTCTATTTTTTTTTTTAAAGTGAGTTATTTTCCTCCATAATTTTCAATATCTACAATTTAAAAATAGATTAAAAACACAATTTAACTCATTTCTAATTTAGAAATGAAAATTCTAAATTTAGAAATGGATTTTAGAATATGTTTCTAAATTTTTAAGCTTCCTTTCATTCTTTATAATTTAGAAATGGATTAGAAATGATATTTAATCCATGTCTAATTTAGAATGAAATTTGTAATCCTTTTCTAAATTTTTAAATTTCCTTTTATTCACTACAATTTAGAGACAGATTACGAATGTAATTGAATCCATTTCTAATTTTAAACGGATTTCGATCTATTTCTAATCCATTTTTAATCTGTTTCTAAATTTTGAGGTAAACTTTTAAGTGATGAGATTAAAAACGAAAAATTACTATTTTTAATTTCTATTTCCATTCTGTTTCTAAATATCGCATCATTTTTTAACGCTAAAAATAACAATGGATTCTTTTTTGTTTCCATTCCGTTCTAATTCATTTCAACATCTAATAAACAAATTTAGCTTCTATTATGCTGTAAGTTCATCGCAAATTAGAAATGGACATAATCCTTTTCTAAGTTCCGTTGCTATTTCGGTAATATTTTTGTAGTGATAAACCATGAACTGAATTATGGGCCACAAGCAAATATGCCACCAGGTTGCTGGATCGTTGAACATAATGGAAGCTACACGCGAAGAAAACAACTGCATGGCCAACTTAACATCATCCACCAGCAAATCCAAAGGACCCAGATGAGAAGAGCAGACATTAACAGCAGAAACGAGCTCCAACGAGTCTGACTCAACCTGCAACTTTAATGTGGCCTAAAATTAAAAAGTTTGAATATAATTGTTGATTAGTGAAAAATTTTAATATTTTCTAACCATTAGGCTTTACATAAATACGGAATATATGTATATATACATATATAAAGGGCTAGGACGAGCAGAATTAAGAGGCCTAGGGCCCAATGCATGACTAAAAAGATTCGATAAGGATCCATAATTCAAGACTAAAAATTAAGTTGAGCAATGGTACGGAGGAAATCACTGCAAGTCTACAATGATAGCAAAATTTGCCTTAATAGTATGTTAACTATAACTTGATTTTTGAGACATATACCCTAAGAACACAAGTAAGCCAAGGAAGAACCAACATCGTGATGAAGAGCAGAATGGAGCCACGGAGATGTTGGACAGACTGGTGAGGCTTGGTAGAGCTCTTGACATTCTCAGTCTCTCGTAGCTCTCTAGGGAATGCGACCATTTATGGGCTCCGTGAATGCCCACGAGTTACTAGCCACCAATCTCCTAGCTAGAAAACTCTAAAAATTCGCTGCAACAATACCCACATAACATAAAAAAGAAAAAAAAAACTTAGCAACAAATAAGACAGCCCTTAAGAAAACCCTTAACCATTTAATGATGGCTACATAAAAAACCAAAAAGCTATCAACATCCGAACTAGCGTGGAGAGGGAACCCACAATTAGGCCAAGGAAGAGCTACATTCCCTTGCTTGAAGGGGCAAAGGGAGGCCACCAGTGCAGTGGAGAGAAGGGCGTGAAAACCTTAGGGAAAGAAAGAAAAAAATAGAGATGGTAAAAAAATAGAGTTATTTATTGAATACACCAGTAATAAAAAATAGTAATTCTTTTAAATACAAAAAAAATCAATCATTCTTAATTTTAAAAAAGTGAAGGTCTTATTTTTTAGTGAGATAGTGCATATGCATTAGTAAATTTGTTCGTCTGTAGATTTTTATTTTATTTTATTTTATTTTTTTAAGTGCAAATTTAGAATAATTGCATTACAAGGCCCCTTGGGCAACTGCATTGTCAGTAGATGAGAGAACAATTTTTACCTACTGAAATAAATGTAATGTGTTTGTTGGCAAGCCCAGTAATGACGGTCTCTGTCCGTCGCTATTGGCTTTTCCTTGATCAAATTTGTGAGGAATCATCACTTTCGCAATTTATCCTCTCATTTTATCGGTGTGATGAAATTAAATTTAAAATATAAAATTTGATTAATTAGATTTTAAAATTAATAAATTGAATTAATTTTTCTCAAATATATATATATATATATATATATATATATATATATATATATATATATATATATATATATATATATATATATATATATATGCATAATAACAAGTAGGAGCCTAAATTTTGAATGATAATTTGTATTACTATTCTTAAATAAATTATTATCTAGTTTTTGAAATTTTATAAAAATAATAAGTAAATTCTTATATTTTTTTTTGAAAAATACTTTTTAGAAAACTATATTTGGAATTTTTTTTGTTGAATATTTATTGGATTTATTGATTTTAATTTTAATTTTTGAGTGAAATTAAGAAAAATAAAAATGAATTGATATAATGATGTCGTAACTTCTTTGTTAATTTTAGTAATTTGGAAATTTGAATTTTGAAAAAATAAAATATAAAATAATATAACTATAATCTATAAAATATAATATATATCGTGTGTATTTTTTTTTTTTTTCAATATAAGGGAGGAAGCAAATCCAGGGAGCAAAACTAACAAGAGATTATTCTAGGCTAAGCAATGCCTTGGATATCATACTTCGAAAGACCAACTATCGAAAATCTGCAGACCCTGCTGCCCATACGCTGCTATATTAGCAAGTCTATCTGTTGCAAAATTAGCTTCACGAAAGCAATGAGAAATAACAGCCTCTCACTGCTTATGCAACAACTGCTGACATTTGTGAATCAAACCAAGCATACGCAAGTATCCTGACTGTTGCCTTGCATCATATCCACAACCACTTCAGAGTCAGGCTGCACTTCCACCCTTTTATAACCCATCACCCAGGCTAGATGAAGACCCTGGTAAAAGGCATAAAGTTCTGCTCGCATCGTAGAATAGAACCCCAACCGAATAATGAACCTAGCACACCACCTTCCCAAATGATCATGCAGGACCACCACCTCCCCCATGACCCGGGTTCCCCTTTGAAGGCATGAATACTCATGATAGACTCTATTTAAGTAAGCTCAAAATATAAGGCTTAGAACTTTATTATTGTAAGAGCATTTCCTATTGTAATGAGACTTAACAATTCTTTCTACTTATATTGTGTGAAGTATTATAATAGGGTAATATAAGTCGATACCAAATAGGAGAATAGAGGCATATATAAACCAAATAAAAAGAGCAAAAAAAAGAGATCTATATTCTGTGGTATAATTTTGGTAACACAAAAAAGAGAAAAAAGGGTATGTTCTTTGTAGTTTTATATTGGTGTTTTTCCTTGGTGAGGTTTTGGTCCTATCAAGGTGTTTTCATTAGGTGCTTTATTGGGAATTATCTGCAATTCAGGTACATTTACATTGTAAATTTATGTTTAATTCATGGATAACATGTGATTAAATATGGACTAGTGAGTAGTGACACAATATGGTTATGGGTTAATATGCTTGAGCTAATATGGTTAGGGCTATAGTAATTTTTTCAACATTGGTATCAGAGCTATTTTCTTATTTTCCTAGTCTAAATATGTTAATTGACATATTAAACACATGCTAGGGTGATTAGAATTAAATTTGGGATTTAATTTTGTAAATATGAATTTATTGAAACATGTTCAATATGCCTACTTTGAGCAATTATATCTTTATGTGTTTTTATCCATTATGTATGATTTTTATACCATTGTACTGTACTGTAGACATAACAAGCTTTCCAGGTATATTATTTGTATTTTTTTGGATAAAAGTTGAGACAGTTAGGTTTCTTCAAAGTTATCAGAAAGTCATCCTAAATCTATTATTAGGAAAGGTGAGTTTCAGTTGCTATAAGGGTATGTGTGTCCAAAACCTTAGAATAGAGTCTTATTTTATTTTGAAAAATACCTGACTCAAACAAATCGGAAATATCATATTTTTTTATTATTTGTTAATAAAAAAATAAAAAATAGATATTTTTTGGAAAAATAGTTTTTCAAGGATTTTTTCAATGGAAAATTTTCCTACAACATCATAAAAGTATTTTTAAAATATTGGTGATGAAAAATTTCATTTCTGGGACATTTGTATTTTATTATTTTTATATTTTTTATAATTATTTTAATTTCATTTCTTTAAATTTACTTTAATTATCTAAAAATCATTTTTAATGTCCAAAATTATTTAGATATTGTTCTAAATTATTTTCACTCACTCGGAATATTTTTATCAATATTTGCATTAATATTATTTATTTTTGAATAAATATTTATTTGAACCTTAAATTCTTTCTGTATGTATACAAAAATATGGTTCGTCTTGATAGAACCCTTATGAGGATCTTTATTGCTCAACAAAGAACTAGAGTAGATAGAATGATTAGAGAGCTAATCGATTAGAGAGCTAATCGCTCTAAAGATGGATCCTAAAGATACTTTTGATGATTTGGAGCGTTTGGTTAATCACATTGTAAGGGTAACTTCGAAGATGCAGCGAATTATTTGGGCGGGAGGTCTCTTACAAGAGAGTGACAGATATTGTAACACCCTCCCTGTAGCAACTCTGTACATTCTACTGTTCCGGTGATCATTATCGGTCCGGACAGTTAGAACGTCCGAAAAAATATTTAAGCTAAAGTGAGGAACCATGATTAACTCAGATATTAATAAGAAAAATTTAGAAAAAATTTTAGAAATAAAATACAATCAAGTTAAATGAGCCGGTGCCCAAGCGATGGGTAACCTAGTAGAAAGTTGCGGTTCTCGCAACTAGGAGCCCTAGACCTAAGAAAAAATAAATAAAATAATTTTTGGGACTCCAGAGAAGGGTCATTAAGGTTTCTATGGCATTAGAATGCTAAGAAAATGCTTAAAAATATTTTTCAATCGGTATAGACAATTTTAATCTGTTAAGCCAAACGGAAGGCATTTTGGTCATTTCGTCTTCAGAGATAATTTTTGGCCAACTTGTCCAGTTAAGTAAATAATTATTATGACACAAAATGTGAATAAATTTTGCTAAAAATTAAATTAAAAATGAGTAGAGAAGAAAATGAAAGAAAATGAGATTAAATGACAATTTTGACATCACATGATGTCATCAATCCTTTCCCCACCAATCACAATTAAGCTAGCCTAATAAAAAGGGATAATTGAGACAAAAATAAATAAAAGCAATCAGATTCATCTCCTTCCCCATTTCCAGCCGTTTCCTCTTCCACACCCAAACCACCATTGAAAGCTTATCAAAGCTTCAATTCCCACCTTAAACCACCTTAAAACCCTAACTTGCCTTCATTAAAAATTATCCCTACCACTAGAGCAAGCTTTGGACAGTAATTTGAAAGGAAGAAAGTGAAGTTTTTAAGCCTTGAAAAGTGCCTAAGTCAAGGTTAGTGCCAATTTATTCTAAAAATTTTGTGTATGGCTGCCATTGAACATGATGTTGGTGTTGTAAACAATGGATTGTATGTGTATGAAAATTTTAGTTGTTGGAGTTAGGGTTTGAGGCATAAAACTTAAATTTTGTTCATGTGTTGGTGAATGAAAGTTTAAATAGTCAATTAGTGACCATTTGGCTGTGTATGATGAGGAAATGAAGAGAGTTGTGGCTTGGTATTTGAGATTGGTAAGCTGCCTTGGCTGACCTGCAGGACTGACCATGATTCCAGCAGGTTTGGGCAGCCATAAATGGAGTTATATAGGTTCAATTGGTATAAGGCCAATTAGGCATGAAACTAGACACATAATAGCATAACTTTGGTGAAAAAACCCTGCCCAGAAAACCAAACCAAGTTGGCCTAAAAATTACCCTAATCTGGGTGACTTGCATTTTGCCAGGGCAAAATGACCAAATGAACAATGTTTATTCATTTGGTGATAACTCAGTGTAGAAATGTCCAATTGATCTGAAATTTTACAGCAAAAAGCTGAGACATAGACCTACAACTTTCATGAAGAACACAAATCCAAATTCTGATCATAACCTAGTCAAATTTCCAACCAAACTTAGGTTACCAAATTTGGTAGAACCAGTTTTGCCCAGAATTTTAGATTCTATCCAATCCGGCCAGTTATGGTGTTTAGGCCATAACTTGAGTTACAAAACTCCAAATGGAGTGATTCAAAAAAGGAAATGTAACTAGACAAAATAAGGAACAACTTTAATGAAGACAACTTTGCCAAATTCTAACTGTACAAATGACTAATGGAATAGTAAACATAAGGCTTGAAATATGAAAATTGTGAATAATTAACACTAAGCTTAGAAATGGTATTGGCAACCAATACCAATAACTTTAGAATGCAAAATGTGGTATGTTGAGAGTATTAGAACTAATGTACCTATTTTCTATGCAAAAGTCAACATTTTAGTTGACCAACAAATAAATAGTAACACCTAAACTTAAATTTCAAGAATTGTAAAGTTTAAAGTGTAACATGCCCTAGTACACCTAGCAAGATTGGTTTGGATAGGTTGGCATGCCAATAGGGTTCGATTAGCGATCGCACATGGCATTATGCCATTATGTGATTTCATGGCTTTTAGCCATTACGACATTGTGTTGAGACTTGGCCTTGCGCTAATGTTATTACTTATTAGCTTTTACATTTGCACAGGAGACACATATGTGACGATGGTATGACGGCCGAGTACTTGATACCGTGCTAATTTACGTTTATCGATCAGTCATCGGTATAGGTTACTTAGGCAACCAAAAATGAAAGTTGATAAATTTAATGAAATAATGAATATAACAAGTACCAAATAAATAATAATACCAATAATTATCAAAACTTATGCATGAGACATCAATACACTCCTTTGCATAATTATTTTTTTATTAGTTTTTTTTATTTTATTATTGGCACCACTAAGCATTATTGCTTAGCGCGTCGCTTTGCCAGCGTAGGTTACGGAGAGGCAGACGAGAGCTCGTGGACCACGGTGAGTGAGGACACAGATCTGCCTCGCGTCAGAGTCACCTCTTATCTACAGTGCATCAGTGGTAGGACCTTTAGGTCCATTTTGAAATTATGTTTTTGCATTTTGTAATAGGTAGTAGTTTGCGATTTGTAAATTATGAACTCATGTAAATTAGTAAATTTATGTAATCATATGTTGATGTACATATTTGAAGAATTTTGTTAACTAATATAATTTGAGAATATCTTCATGAAATTTTAGTTGACTTTGATTTTGAATGAAATTATGGATTAATGTTGAGAACTTGAAATGATTGCTAATGTTGAGACCATGTTGATGGTTATTAGAGTTTGAGAATGATTGGAAATGATTGTTGGAAGTGTTTTTCATAGGTTCCGAAGAACTGTTTTCTCCATTTTTAGCTGGTACTCTGCCGGATTTTCTATAAAATTTTCGGAACCTCAAATAAATTATAATTTCAATAAATGACTTAAATGAATTATATTTTATAAATTGTACTTCATAACTATGAAAAAAATAAATTATGAAGAATAAAAAAATGATTAAATTAAAATAGTGTGTTCCGGTATACTGCATGGCATATCTTGCTCGGCTACATTGTAGACGGGTAAGGGGTGTCACATTTAGTGGTATCAGAGCACGGTTTAGGCATTTCTGGTCCTAGATTGAGTCCATACTATGCATTGCATTTGTAAGAGTCAAGGTGACACTAATGCAGATCTGTTGTCTTTGTTAAATAGGATATGGACCCTTCATCTCAGAGGGCAGTTGAGGAGGAAGTGGAGAGTCATGCTCCACCTGCAGCAGCTGAGACTGGGGGTAGGGGAGAACCTGCTCCGCCAGCTCAAGTAGAGCCTGCTCAGCCTCCACAAGCCATGTTCCAGCAAATGGCCGAATTCTTCAGACAAATGGCTGGGTTAATGCCACCACCACCACCACCTCCACAACAGAAATCACACTTGGAAAGACTGAGAAAATTTGGAGCAGTGGATTTCTTTGGCAAGAGAGAAGATAATTATGTTGCAGCCGAAAATTGGTTGAACAGAACAGGAAGGGTTTTAAAATAACTCCACTGCACTCCAGAGCAAAACCTAGAAGCTGCTATATCTCTGTTGCAAAATGATGCATATGAATGGTGGGATACGATTGTCTGAAATCTGACGGAAGTAATAACTTGGGACTTCTTCCTCTTAGAATTTAAGAAGAAATATGTGGGTAGTGTATACTTGGATAAGAAAAGAAGAGAGTTCATTAATTTGAGGTAGAGACAGCTGACAGTTGCAGAGTATGAAAAGGAATTTGTCAGACTGAGTTGTTATGGAAGGGAGATAGTCCCTAATGAAGCCGAGAGGTGTAAAAGATTTGAAGAGGGATTAAATGACAACATAAAGATCATGATTACTGCCTTGGAAATCACAGACTTCACTAAGTTAGTGGAAGCTACAATAAAAGTTGAAAAGGTTAGAATAAGTGAGCAGACCAGAAGAGAGAGACAGCAGAAGAGGGGCTCGGGCTAGTCTAGCTCATTTCCTGCACCAGGAAAAAGGTTCAAAGGTCCACCTGCACAGAGTTCAGGTCAACCTCAAGGCCAGGGTCAGTCTCAGGGGCCCAGGCCACAGTTCACCCCTAGGAGAGGTCAGTCCACACCATCTGTGGACAGCTCTCCAGGGATGGGGTTCAGGAGACTAGCCCCAGCATCTTTTGCATGTCCACATTGCTTAAAATGGCACAAGGGGGAGTGTTGGATAGTGACTGGTGCCTACTTAAGGTGTGGGTCGATAGAGCATCAGCTGAGGAACTGTCTACGTAGAACTACTACAGCTGCTCCAACACAAGCAGACAGACCTACTCCTACACCACAAAGGGGTAGGAAATCTGGTAAATCTGAGTTAGTGGGACCATCACAGAGGCCTGCATCTGAGCGAGAAGAGAAGCCTGAGGGTAGACCACCTACCAAAGCCTATGCCATGAGAGCTCAGGAGGAGCAAGATGCCCCGGACGTCATCAGGGGTACGTTCTCCCTCTACAATACATCTGTGCATGCATTGGTGGATCCAGGATCCATTCATTCATACATCTGCATCAACCTACCCATAGAAAGGGGAATACTAGTAGCGGAGAGTGACCAAGACATCCTGGTCACTAATCCATTGGGCCACAGTGTAGTGATGAACAAAGTGTACAAGGGTTGCCCATTAAGGATTCAGGGGTATGAATTCTTGGCAGATCTGATTAAGTTACCTTTCCATGAGTTTGACGTGATTTTGGGAATGGACCGGTTGTTATATCGTTAGGCAATGATTGATTGCAAACTGAAGAAGATTTCTTTGAAAACTACTGAGGGTAATGAGATCACAGTTATGGGGGAAAGGACAGATTTCTTGTCCAATGTCATCTCAGCCACAATTGTAAGAAAACTGATGAGAAAAGGCTGTGAAGCCTACCTAGCACATGTGGTGGATACTAGGTAGGCTAAGCCAGATCTGTGTGACATACCCACAGTAAAAGACTTTGCAGATGTATTCCCTGAAGAATTGCCTGGCTTACCACCAAAAAGGGAAGTCGAATTTGCTATTGAGATACTGCCGGGTACAGCACCAATCTCTATTGCTCCTTATAGGATGGCACCCACAGAATTGAAAGAATTGAAAATCTAGTTATAGGAGTTACTGGATAAGGGGTTCATACGCCCCAGAGTGTCACCATGGGGAGCTCCAGTGCTATTTGTGAAAAGGAAGGATGGGACTTTGAGGTTGTGCATCGATTACCGGCAGTTGAATAAATTGACAGTGAAGAACAAATATCCGTTGCCTAGAATTGATGATCTGTTTGATCAGTTGAAGGGAGCAGGAGTATTTTCCAAAATTGATCTCAGATCAGGGTATCATCAGTTGAGGGTGAAGGATGTAGATGTGCCAAAGATTGCATTTAGGACCCGGTATGGGTATTATGAGTTTCTGGTGATGCCCTTTGGCCTAACAAATGCACCAGCAGCATTCATGGATCTTATGAACCGTATCTTTCATCCATACCTAGATTGGTTCATAGTGGTCTTTATTGATGATATTTTGGTGTATTCCAAGACTAGTGAAGAACATGATGAGCATTTGAGGATTGTTCTGCAAACCTTGAGAGAAAAGAAGCTGTATGCTAAGTTGTTCAAGTGTGATTTTTGGTTGAATGAGATTGCATTCCTTGGACACATAGTGTCAGCTAATGGGATTAGGGTGGATCCCAAGAAAATAGAAGTGGTGATGGAATAGAAGCCTCCCAGAAATACAACTGAGGTCAGAAGTTTCTTGAGGCTAGCTGGGTATTACAGAAGATTTGTGAAGGGATTTTCATTAATAGCTGCTCCAATGACCAAGTTGTTACACAAGAATGTCAGATTTGACTGGAATGACAAGTGTCAGGCTAGTTTTGAGGAGTTGAAGGCTATGTTGACAGAGGCACCAGTATTAACACAGCCAGTGTCGGGAAAGGACTTTGTGGTCTACAGTGATGCCTTTCATAATGGGTTAGGGTGTGTATTGATGCAAGAGGGGAAGGTGGTCGCTTATGCTTCCAGGCAGCTAAGGCCACATGAACAGAATTACCCTACTCATGATCTAGAACTTGCAGCAATTATCTTCGCACTGAAGATATGGAGGCACTACTTGTATGGTGAAAAGTGCTACATTTACACAAACCACAAGAGTCTGAAATACTTACCAACCCAGAAGGAGCTCAACCTTAGACAAAAGTGATGGATTGAGTTCCTGAAGGACTATGATTGTGTAATTGACTACCATCCTGGGAAGGCAAATGTAGTTGCAGATGCTTTGAGCAGAAAATCCATCACAGCTTTGAGATCATTGAATGCCCGTCTATCCTTGGCTTGAGATGGAGCTATTTTGGCTGAGTTGCAAGTAAGGCCAAACCTGCTACAGCAGATTTTAGATGGGTAAAAGGTAGATGAGAAATTAATGACTACTGTGAGTAAAATCTCAGAAGGGAAAGCAACTGATTATGAGATGAAAGCAGATGGGTGTCTGTACTATAAAGGACGAGTATGTGTACCAGATGATGGGGAATTGAAAGCCAGTATTCTGAAAGAGGCACACACCTGTGTTTATGCTATGCACCCAGGAAGTACAAAAATGTATCATGATCTGAAACTTCAGTATTGGTGGCCTAGTATGAAGAAGGATATAGCTGACTATGTGACTAAATGCTTGACATGTCAGCAAGTCAAGGCAGAACATTAAGCTCCATCAAGTTTGCTACAGCCTATACACATACCAGAATGGAAATGGGATCGGGTCACCATGGATTTTGCAAGTGGTCTACCTCTCACCCAGAAGAAGCATGATGTAGTATGGGTGATAGTAGATAGATTGATAAAGTCAGCACACTTTCTGCTAGTAAGGACTGACTACTCATTAGAAAAGTTAACAGAATTGTATATCAGTGAGATAGTTAGACTGCATGGAATTCCACTTTCCATCATATTTGATCGAGACCCAAAGTTTACATCGAGATTTTGGAAGAAGTTGCATGAGTCCTTGGGTACACAACTCCACTTCAGCACAGCTTTCCATCCTCAGATGGATGGGCAATCAGAAAGAGTAATCTAGATAAACAATTAAAACCAATTGTACTAATACACATATTGAACTGAAATGGTAATAATAATGTGAAATATATGTCAGGTCCTTGAGGATATGCTAAGGAGTTGTGTCATTGAATTTGAGGGAAGTTGGGATAGATACCTCCCACTGGCAGAATTTGCATACAAAAATAGCTACCAAGCTAGCATCCAAATGGCCCCGTATGAAGCACTGTATGGGAGGAAATGTAGAACTCCAGTGTGCTGGACTGAATTAGGCGAAGATAAATTGGTAGGGCCAAAACTGGTGAAACAAACTGAGGAGAAGGTAAAACTAATCAAAGCCAATCTGAAGATTGCCTCAGACAGACAAAAATCTTATGCCGACCTGAAGAGAAAATAAATAGAATATGCGGTTAGTGACAAAATGTTCCTCAAGGTGTCACCGTGGAAGAAGGTACTAAGGTTTGGAAGAAAAGGTAAGTTAAGCCCTAGGTTCATTGGTCTATATGAAGTCATTGAACGTGTGGGTCCAGTGGCCTACAGGCTAGCTTTACCACCAGAGCTGGACAAGATCCACAATGTGTTTCACATATCTATGCTAACAGATACCGCTCAAATCCTTCACATGTCATCTCCACGGGATAAATTGAAGTACAACCGGATTTGACATATAAAGAAGAACCCATACAGATCCTGGCTCAGGAAGTGAAAGAGTTGAGAAATAAGTAGATTCCACTAGTGAAAGTGCTTTGGAGGCACCACAACACCGAGGAGGCAACTTGGGAAAGTGAAGAGACGATGGGGCAACAGTTCCCTCAACTGTTTGCATCAGGTAAATTTCGAGGACGAAATTTAAATTAGAGGGGAAGAGTTGTAACATCCTCCCCGTAGCAACTCCGTACATTCTACTGTTCGGTGACCGATTGTCGGTCGAGCAGTTAGACGTCAAAAAATATTTAAACTAAAGTAAGGAACCATAATTAACTCAAATATTAATAAGAAAAATTTAGAAAAAATTTTAGAAATAAAATACAACCAAGTTAAATGAGCTAGTGCCCAAGCAATGGGTAACCTAGTAGGAAGTTGCAGTTCTCACAACTAGGAGCCCTAGACCTGGGGAAAAATTCATAAAATAATTTTTGGGACTCCAGAGAAGGGTCATTGAGGTTTCTATGGCATTAGAATTCCAAGAAAATGCTTAGAAAAAATTTTCAATCGCTATAGACAATTTTAGTCTGTTAAGCCAAACGGAGGGCATTTTGGTCATTTCGTCTTCAGAGATGATTTTTGGCCGACTTGTCCAGTTAAGTAAATAATTATTATGACACAAAATGTGAATAAATATTGCTAAAAATTAAATTGAAAATGAGTAGAGAAAAAAAGGAAAGAAAATGAGATTAAATAACAATTTTGACATCACATGATGTCATCAATCCTTTCCCCACCAATCACAATTAAGCTAGCCTATTAAAAAGGGATAATTGAGACAAAAATAAATAAAAGTAATCAGATTCATCTCCTTCCCCATTTCCAGCCGTTTCCTCTTCCACACCCAAACCACCATTGAAAGCTTATTAAAGCTTCAATTCCCACCTTAAACCACCTCAAAACCCTAACTTGCCTTCATTAAAAATTATCCCTACCACTAGAGCAAGCTTTGGGCAGTAATTTGAAAGGAAGAAAATGAAGTTTTTAAGCCTTAGAAAGTGCCTAAGTCAAGGTTAGTACCAATTTATTCTAAAAATTTTGTGTATGGCTGCCATTGAACATGATGTTGGTGTTGTAAACTATGGATTGTATGTGTATGAAAATTTTAGTTGTTGGAGTTAGGGTTTGAGGCATAAAACTTAAATTTTGTTCATGTGTTGGTGAATGAAAGTTTAAATAGTCAATTAGTGACCATTTAGTTGTGTATGATGAGGAAATGAAGAGAGTTGTGGCTTGGTATTTGAGATTGGTAAGCTGCCTTGGCTGACCTGCAGGACTGACCATGAGTCCAGCAGGTTTGGGTAGCCATAAATGGAGTTGTATAGGTTCAATTGGTACAAGGCCAATTGGACATGAAACTAGACACATAATGGCACAACTTTGGTGAAGAAACCCTGCCCAGAAAACCAAACCAAGTTAGCCTAAAAATTGCCCTAATTCGGGTAACTTGCATTCTGCCTGGGCAAAATGACCAAATGAACAGTATTTATTCATTTAGTGATAACTAAGTGTAGAAAGGTCCAATTGACCTGAAATTTTACCAACAGAAAGCTGAGACATAGACCTACAACTTTCATGAAGAACACAAATCCAAATTCTGATCATAACCTAGTCAAATTGCCAACCATACTTATGTTACCAAATCTTGTAGAACCATTTTTGGCCAGAATTTTGGATTCTATCCAATCGACCCGATTATGATGTTTAGGCCATAACTTGAGTTACAAAACTCAAGTGGAGTGATTCAAAAAGGAAATGTAAATAGACAAAATAAGGAATAACTTTCATGAAGATAACTTTGCCAAATTCCCTCTTTGTTCAAATGACCAATAGAGCGATAAACATAAAATTTAGAAATCTGAAAATTGTGAATAATTAACACTAAGCTTAGAAATGGTATTGGCAACCAATACCAACAACTTTAGAATGCAAAATGTTGTATGTTGAGAGTATTAGAACCAATGTACCTATTGTCTATGCAAAAGTCAACATTTTAGTTGACCAATGAATGAATAGTAACACCTAAACTTAAATTTCAAGAATTATAAAGTTTAAAAGTCTAACATGCCCTAGTACACCTAGCAAGATTGGTTTGGATATGTTGGCATGCCAATAAGGTTCAATTAGCAGTACTGCACATGGCATTATGCCATTATGTGATTTCATGGCTTTTAGCCATTCTGACATTGTGTTGAGACTTGGCCTTGTGCCTAATGTTATTCTGACTTATTATTTTGTTTGCACAGGAGACACATATGTGGCCAGATGGTGTAATGGCCGAGTACTTGATATCGATGCGGTTACTCGTTTATCGATCCGATCATCGGTATAGGTTACTTGGGCAACCAAAAATGAAAGTTGATAAATTTAATGAAATAATGAATATAACAAGTACCAAATAAATAAGATTACCAATAATTATCAAAAACTTGTCTGCATGAGATATCAATACACTCATTGCATAATTATTTTTTTTATTAGTTCTTTTTATTTTATTATTGGCACCACTAAGCATTATTGCTTAGCGCGTCACTTTTTGCCATGCATAGGTTAGGGGAGGCAGACAGAGCTCGGCGGACCACGGTAGGTGAGTCATAGATATGCCTAGCGTCGAGTCACCTCATCTCTGATTGCATCAGTGGTAGGACCTTTAGGTCCCTTTTGAAATTATGTTTTTGCATTTTGTAATGGGTAGTAGTTTGTGATTTGTAAATTATGAACTCATGTAAATTAGTAAATTTATGTAATCATATGTTGATATACATATTTGAAGAATTTTGTTAATTAATATAATTTGAGAATATCTTCATGAAATTTTAGTTGATTTTGAATTTGAATGAAATTGTGGATTAATGTTGAGAACTTGAAATGATTGCTAATGTTGAGACCATGTTGATGGTTATTGGATTTTGAGAATAATTGGAAATGATTATTGGAAGTATTTTTCATAGGTTCCGAAGAACTGTTTTCTCCATTTTTAACCGGTACTCTGCTGGATTTTCTATAAAATTTTCGGAACCTCAAATAAATTATAATTTCAATAAATGACTTAAATGAATTATATTTTATAAATTTTACTTCATAACTATGAAAAAAATAAATTAGGAATAATAAAAAAATGATTGAATTAAAATAGGGTGTTAAAATTTTAACTGCGTGGCATATCTTGCTCATTACTGCTGTAGACGGGTAAGGGGTGTCACAGATATAAAGCACGAAGAGCCATTTTGCCTAACCCTAACTTAAGAGGAATTTTAGATTCCACTTAGGAAAAAGTAGATAAAAACATTGTTGGGTGTTATAAGCGTCTAGTGATGGAATTTATTAAGGAATATCAAAGCTGGATAGCTAGGAAAGCAGCATGCCTCTCACTTAGTCTATTTGTATGAGATGGAAAATGGAAATCATTAGCCAAGAAAATGCTGCCTAAGGTTGACAATGGACTGAAATTTGAGTTGAATAAAAAGTTGGAAGAATCTTTTCCAGTATCAAGGCTCTCCATCATCCTTTACAATATACGAAGATTACCAAGGAATATTTGTTTTGGATATTCTTTATTATTATGAATATTTTATTTTAAAATAGTAATAAAAATATTTATTATTTATTTTATTATATCATTGTTCATTTTTTATTTATTTACTTCCTATGGGATTTAAATATAAGATAAGGAAAAATAATAAATTTATTATAGTATAAGTTTATTAAGATCTTAGATTAAATGTTATTTAAGAATATTACCTTATATAATTAATTATGTTATTTTTATTATACATTAGGATCTTAGAGGATGATTGAAAATATAGTGAACTTTCGATTCTAAACCTAATGTAAGATGAATATTAGCATAATTAGTTAGTGCAAAGGTAGATGTATGCATATTATTAAGTGCTAATAAATATGCATAAAATATCCTAAACAAAAAAATGTCGCTAGCTACTAAGAACATTGTGTAGAGCTAAACAAGAGTAAAAAGCTTAATGGTGACAATTCTGAAATTTGGAGTGTGAAAATCTAGTATGTGCTTGAGGAATAAGAAGCTCTAGAGGTTTTCAACCTAGTCATGGAAGTACCCAAATAGGGCAACATGGCCCAGCATAGGTAGGACCGTAAGGCATATGAAGCTTGCAAAAATGAATTCCATCGCTTACATTACGTTGCTAAGCAATATGGATGATGATGTGATGCGAGAATTTAGGAAATATGACAGGGCTAAGGACATGTAGTCTGCTCTTAAGGAAAAGTTTGGACGTATTTTGATCACCAAATTTAGAGCTCTAACTATCAAATTTGACACTTACAAGAAGTGTCCTCATCATGACATAAAGAAACATATAAGGATCATAAATAACATGGTCAATGAGCTTAAAGATGGAGGTCATATTTTGACTGATAAATAGCAAATCCAAACTATCATACACTCTCTGCCAAACAACTGGGAGAATATGAAGATGCACTTAACCCACAACAACCATATCAAGACTTGGGAGGTGCTACACATCACCTTGAACTAGAGGAAGAGTGCCTCCATTTTAGCAAGCTAAGAACCAAGGTGGGAACCCTCAAGGTGAGGAAAGGGTGAAACAAATAAGAAACAAAAAACTAGAAAGGGGAAAGCTCCACTCAAGAAGGAAAAAAAAAGAACATTTTAAAAATGAAGTGTTTTAACTATGGCAATAAGGGACATTTTACTCGTGATTGCACCAAGCCCAAAAAGGTAAATGGACTTTTAGCACTTATGAGTGTAATAAATGTTTCTCATTCTATTTTACTAATTTAATCTAATCCTTTGTGGACTGTAAACTCAGGAGCCACAAACCATGTAGCGAAGGATAGAGAAGCGTTCATGGAATTCTGACGTCTATCTCATAATACAAGATGGATATATGTTGGCAATAACTCCAATGTATAGGTGAAAAGGATTGGCATATGCAAGTTAGTCATGCATAAAGGTCGGACCCTGCTCCTACATGATGTCTTGTTTGCTCCAGAAATTCATCGGAATTTAGTTTCTATTTTTTTTAGTTAAACTAGGTTTTACCCTTAACGTTTATGAATTAAGAGTAAACTTGTTTTTAGGATTAAGTTTTTATGATTTTTGATATTTTCTAGATGGTTTTATTATTTTGGATATTATAAGTAATTCTAATAATATTATTATTTTTTCCTTATTTATATCTTCTGATAAGTCTAAAAATGATGTTAACACATGGCACGCTAGACTTGGCCCCTAGGTCAACAACGCATGTAAAGATTGGCTAAAAAGGGCCTACTAGTTAGTATTAATAAAGTGAAATTGTGTACTTGCGAATATTGCCTAATGGAAAAAATATCAAGAAAACCATTTTGAAAAGGAACTAGAGCTGAATTTCCATTGTAATTAATCCACTCTGACATATGTGGTCCAATAAATGTAAGGCCTAGGCATGGGGCTATTTATTTCATCATATTTATAGATGACTTCACTTGATACGGTTATGTTTATTTGATATCTCATAAATATAAAGCTTTAAGTTGCTTCATTAAATTTTTGAATTTAGTTGAGAATCAATTAGAGAGAAAAGTTTAGGCTTTAAAAACCAATCGAGGTAGAGAATATCTATTTGGTCAATTTAAGGAATTGTGTGATGAAGGGGAATAGAACGATAGTTGACTATTCCTAGAACTTTGGAAAAAAATGGTGTTGCAGAAAGGCGAAATAGGACCCTATTAGAAATGGTTAGGTCAATGATGGCTCAAAGCTAATTTGCCAATTACCTATTGGGATGATGTACTTTTAACTGCCACTTTTGTGCTTAACCGTATGCCTACCAAATCGGTTACTTTCATTCCATACGAGCTTTGGACAAACCATAAACTAGACCTAGGTTTTATGAAACCTTGGGGATGTGCTGTGTTTGCTCATGATCCATCCCACATATTTAGAAAACTAGGTCCAAGGGGAAGGAAATGTATCTTTATAAGGTACTCTAAACAATCAAAAGGATATGTTCTAATAGGTGATCAAGAAAATGGAAGTATAACTGAATTTGAATCACGAGATGTCACATTCTTAGAGAATGATTTTCCAAAGTAGGGTAAGATAGGTCAAGACTTATCTCTATTTGAAACTCATGACAAGGATGCTTCCGCTATAGAAATTCAAATGGATACACTTACGAGTGGGAGCAATATGAATATAGATGAATATGTTCGTTCAGATTCACCATTGCACCCTGAAGTTAGTCCAACTTTGATGCCTGGCCCGAGTGAGAGTAACATACCCAATGATGAGTTAATGATTCAATCTCAATTATAACGAATGAGTTGTACAATGGTTCCCCATCATCATTTTGAGATCGAAGGGGAAGCATTTATAGTTACTCCCGATGAAGAAGAGCCAAGGAATATAAAAGAGGCTCTTCATGCCCAGCTAAAGGAAAATGGATTAAGGCAATGGAGGAGGAAAAGAAGTCTATGAAATCCAACTAAGTTTGGGAACTTATTGAATTACTTAAAGAACGTAGAGTAATGGGGAACAAGTGGGTTCTCAAGATAAAGCGTAAGGCTGACAGCAGTATTAAAAGATACAAAGCTCGCCTAGTGGCTAAGGGTATACATAATAGGAAGGAATAGATTATGAGGAAACTTTTTCGTCTATTGTGAGAATTACTTCGATAAGATTAATTTTGGCTATAGTAGCTAATTGAGACCTTGATTTACATCAAATGGATGTGGAAACTGCCTTTCTCAATGGAGAATTTGATGAGGAAATATACATGAAATAACCCGCAGGTTTCATCAAAGAAGGCTAAGAACATAAAGTGTGTCAACTTTTGAAGTCAATTTATGGCCTTAAATAGTTTTTAAGGCAATGGTATACTAAGTTTCATAATGCCATCATGTTATTTGATTTCACTATGTTTTATGAGGACATTGCGTAAATGTCAACCAATCTGAAGATAAATTTGTAATCTTATCATTGTATATAGATGATATACTTATAGCTAGAAATGATAGTGAGTATTTCAAAACTATTAAAGGATGGTTATCATCTAATTTTGAGATGAAAGACATAGGTGAAGCTACATATATCTTTGGAATTAAGATTTCAAATGATCACTTAAAGAAATTAGTGATATATTTAAAAGGTTCTAGAGTGATTTAATATGCAAGACTGTAAACCCATAGATACTCCCATTTCTAAAGGTGAAGCTCTAAGCCAAAGACTAGGTCCTAAGAATTCTCAAGAGATAACAAATAAAAAATATTCCCTATGCCAGTGTAGTCAGAAGTTTAATGTATGCTATGACGTGTGCAAGACCTAATATTTGCTATGTTGTTGGCATGGTGAGTCGATATCAATCCAATCCTGGGCAAGCACATTGGAAAGTAGTAAAGGGGATATTAAGGTATCTTAAGGGCACAACTGATTACTCATTATGTTATAAAGGAAGTGGTCTGCAATTGAAAGGTTATACAGATGCTGTTTAGGGAGGTGATTTAGATGAGAAAAAATCTATCTCTAGCCATGCCTTCTTACTAAACAATGGAGCCATAACTTGGTGCAGTAAGAAATAATCATGTATAGCTCTATCAACAATAGAATATAAGTTCATAGCGTTTCCAGCTGTAGTGTAAGAAACTATTTGGTTAAAGTGATTTCTGGTACACTTAAGAATTTCTGATAATGTTGTTGAACCTTTGACTATTTATTGTAATAGTCAAGCAGTAATAGCTTATACAAAAGATCCTAAGTATCATAGAAAAACCAAACACAATGACATCAAGTACGACTTTATTAAGGATATGGTTGCACACATAGAAGAGAACATGAAGTATATTTCTATGCATGAGATGATAGCATATCTATTTACTAAGCCTATAGCAAAAGCTGTTTTATGTAGCCATGTAAAATCATTAGGATTGCATAGATGTTAAATGTACTAGTATATTTTTTTATATTCATATAAGACACATTATTATGATAATGTTATTAGCACCTAACTGCAATTTGTTGCAAAATATACATACATATTTTTATTTATGTTTAAGGACATAATTTTTTTAACTGTAAGTAGTATGTCCGGTAAAAAAAAGTACTAGCCTTTTCACACAGGTAATCACCTTTATTAACTAAAGAGAAAATGAAGATGAGACAATTTTAAGTTTTATATTATCTATGAGATAATATTGAGAGCTCAAAATTTATAACTTGCAAAGTTGTTTCAAAAAGTCGAGATCATTGGGTCATTTTAAGAAGTATATTGACATCATGTGAATAAGTCACATTATCTATCTTCAATGCTAGATGTGAGTTCTAAATGAACAGAGTAAATAAGGGAACTCAAATTTGGGAATTAGGAGTGCCTAAATTATCATCTATACAGTATCTAAAGTAAAGGCATATGCCCTGTGAGAAAAGAGTTAATACTATAACATGTGATTCATACCACATGTGCTAGTATCCAGCTAGGAAAATACAAGTGAAGATCTCTGCTTGTAATCATGTGAAACCCTAAAAGATTATGAATAATCTTTGTCCGTACCCTCACGACTCCAATCTATTACTTGAGATTTAGTTTAATGTTCGTTATTTTAGGATGTTGCCAAAGGACTATGGAAGATACGGTCTAGTTAGGCATTCCTAAAAAAATGAGTTAAATTAAGGTTGAGAGCATCGGAAGAAGAGGAAGATCATTGAGTACTATCACATTAAGTTTGTGTTGATAGACCAGTCAATTATGTTTATCAATGGATATGACATAATTATGAGCTCAAAATACATCTAATGAGATCAGAAGAGATGTAAATGTGATATAATGATCTAGCATACTGCATACTGCATCTACTCCATTTCCATCATTCGAGGAGTTGTATTATCCTAACAGATATATAGCACTTGAGCTCTCAAAGTATGCACTGATCACACAGTCTATTTGTTAAGTATGAAGATTGCAGTAACTGAGAAAGAAAGCTAATCCCATCATGAGTGAGTGGAAGATGAAGCATGAACACCC
Source organism: Hevea brasiliensis (assembly GCF_030052815.1). Lineage (NCBI taxonomy): Eukaryota > Viridiplantae > Streptophyta > Magnoliopsida > Malpighiales > Euphorbiaceae > Hevea > Hevea brasiliensis. Next base: position 24,213 of record NW_026614772.1, read on the forward strand.
ATGATGGGCTCTATTTAAGTAAGCCCAAAATATAAGGCTTAGAACTTTATTGATATAAGAGCTCATTATGAGTAAATTTCCTATTAGAATTAGAATTAGCAATTCTCTCTACTTCTATTGCGTGAAGTATTACAATAAGGTAATACAAGTTGACACCAAATAGAAGAATAGAGCCATATATAAATCAAAGAAAAAAAGAAAAAAAAAAGAGATTTGTATTTTTTGGCATAATTTCGACGACACAAACGAGAGAAAAATGATTTTTTTTTTTTTTGTGGTTCTATATTAGTGTTTTTCCTTGTTGAGATTTTGGTCTTATCAAGGTGCTTTCATCAAGTGCTTTATTTTCCACAATTTCTTTAGAAATTATCTACAATCCAAGTATATTTAGACTATGAATTTTATGTTTAACTCATAGGTAACATGTGATTAAATATGGACTAGTGATACAAGATCGATTATGGATTAATATGCTTGATCGAATATGGTAAGGGTTATATTGATTTTTCTAACACCCTTACTGGAGCCATCCATGTTTTGCTAAATCCAACCTTCCCTAGTAGGCTTTTAAAAGACAAGATGGACAGAATTAAAGCATGCTATAGAAGAAGCAACATAACTCTGCCTACTTTAAGCTCTTGAATACAACTTCATTTGACTCAACAAACAAGCCATTCGTGAATCAATAGATGGAGAAGCACCTTGAAAGATTTTTTCATTTTGCCACTGCTAAATCCACCATAGGGAAATTGTGGCGTGAGGCGAAGGATCATCTACTACGATCACATAAAGTGTACTAAGTAATGCCCTGGAAAGATGGTGGAGTCACATCAGTCTCACTTAAGTATCACCTCTTTAGACAACATTTTCTAGATATGCAATTTATACAATCTTAACAAAATTGAGTCCACTAATAAGTACAGTTTTCTCATAACACTACAATGGTACTAAGGATTTAAGCTACAAAGGCATAGATAGAGAGAAATCACCACTTGGACAATAACCATGATATATTCATTGTTTCTTTTGAGGAACATCTAATTAAGGAATCAATTTCCAAAGGGACAACCGAAAGGATTTGATTAATGCACTCAATTTTCCGATAGGGTCATGGATGGCAACTTACTCCTTGTAGAGGTTCCACAACCATCATCATTATAGCCCAATGTCTAGGTTTGGGATATTGGGCAAGCAAAGGGAAGGTGTTAGGCACCCCTTGCGCCTGGTGTAAACTCATTAATTCGAGTGCTAGTTTTCTACTGATATTTCTAAAAGTCTTGTTTATTATTCTTTTATCAAACTTCTTATCTAAAAATGCAATTTCTAAACCTACACGCGCAAGTAATTCAAACAGGGAGTTATTATTTACAAATAAGATTTAATTTTAATTTATCTAATATTTATTTAATTAAATTTCAATACACAAATAGGCTAAATATGCAAATAAAATTGATGTTATTATTTACTAAGTAAATCCTATTATTACTACAAAGTATATACAAAATTGTTATTTTAAGAAAGTTTAAGAGGTACTTACCTTTTAATTATTGCAGTTGCCATTGGGTTAAGCTACCCTTAAGGAAGGGCTTTCTCTTCTAGTATGGTAAGTTAGTCTCTATTTTACTCCCGTTAAACTCCATTAAGCTCCACGTAATTATTGTCCTTTTTGGTGCTTATATTGTAGCACTTACCTATTTATTTTTTAAAATAAAATAAAATAAACATTATAATTAAAAATTTAATCACTTATAATATGTGCTTTTAATAAGCCAAAACTATATAATGGCTATGGGTCTATCTAACCTAATTCAAATACTTCATAACATTATATCACATCATATACATCATTAAAATTATATCAATATACAATTTAAAACTTGAACACAAAAAAGAAATTAAAAAAATAAAATTTCTAGATTTGACATTGTGTTTTGTATTTGAATTTCTAAAAATATCTAAACAAGTATAAAAATTACATAAAAATTACAAGAGCAAGATCAAACATCATATTAAATTATAAAATTAATAATCAGATCAAAATCATTATCAAATAATTTACGAAAATTAGAACTTTTGATGGTAATAGATTTGCACTACTTTTTTAAAACCACAATATATCTAAAATTACAAAAGATTTTTTCATGAAACTAATTGGAAAAGTTAGATAATATCTTTAATTTAATTTTAAGCCAAAAAATCACAGAAAAAGATTAAAAATTGAGAGAAATATGAGCTTTGAAAGTCAGCTGCACTACAAATTGTGATCTATTGACACCCTAACTTTGCACGGCTATAACTTACTCAATTCAACAATTTTTTTCACAATTCTTGAAGCTAAAATTATCAAAATTTGATGAAGATTATACAATTTTTACAAAAACAAAAATAAAAAAAATAATTAAAAAAATGAAATGATAGCAACAAGAATATGTGCAGAGTTGTTATCGCCCTCAAATTTTTACATATATATGAATATTATGAATATATAAAACTATCTAAAGACATATAAACATAAAAAAAAAATAGATATATGTTATATTTCATAAATATTCAAAATTTAGAATACATATTTTAAAGAGATCTTGAAGATTTCTAGGAGGAAAAAAAAAAGGAAAAAAGCAACAAAAAGAAGAAATAAAGATGGAGATGAAGAAAACTTACCGAATTGGAGAGATGGAGTGAGAGTTTTCTTTTGTGTTGTGATGTTCTCTCCTCCCTTCCTCTTTCCTTTTTTTTTTTTTTCCCTTTTTCTATGAGATATTTATAGGGTTTAAATCAAAATACTATATAGGATGTTTATGTAATCCCTAAATAAAAAAGATTTAAGAAGCCTTCAAAGGAAAACTTTCTATTTGGTTTTTATTTTCCTTTAAAAATAATTAAATAAAAAAATCATAAACTTTTATTTATTTAATCAAAATACTCAATGGGGCTTATTGGCCTTAGAGAGCCTAATTAGGTCCAATTAAGTTTTTTTAATAAAATAAATTTTTAAAATTAAATTTAAATAAAAATAAATTTCATTTAAATTTAATTAAATATTTTTTACTTTTCAAAATTATTTTGAAACATGTCATACATATAATTATTTATTTTTTATATTTCTAAATATATCTCATACTTATATAAATTTTCATCATTTAATACCTTATAGTCTCAATGTACTTACAAAAATACACAGAATTTGGATTGGCTCAGCATCTACATTAAGGCCAAAAATCAATCAATTCATGGGAGACAAGACGCAGGGTCCCAAACTCGATGCCACGCCTCAGAAGCCACATGACAGGCCCTCAATGGCGACAGATTCACACGTCTAGCCACATATAACACAACTTGGGTCATCGGTAACGCCTCCATTTCATCGCCGAGAATTAGGCATTAATTTATCATGAAACATCAACCAAAGAAAATCCCGGATTCGCTAGGTAACCTAAACTGTCCAAATCTCAATTATATCATGTGTAATTATAGTATTAAATTTTAAATTAGATATGAATACATAAATTTAGATTTTAAATATTTTATTTAAAATTTATAAATTTAAAAATATTTTATTTTACATTTTTTTTTTAAATTTGAATTTAAATGAAAGTGAATATTAAAAAAAATTGTAAGTTGAATTTGAATTTGAAATAGCATACTAGTATTGTTATTTTAGATTTTTTTTTTCTTTATATTTATCTTAGTATTTGATTCAAATTCAAATTTATAAATTTAAATTCATGAATCTAAATACAACATTATTCAAAATTATAAAATAAAATTATAGATTAATTACGATAAAAAGTAACTTGTTATCTTTTGGGTAAGATATTTTAAATTTAAGGAAAAATTTTATTTAAATCTGATTCATCGTGAATATAAATATATAGGTCCATCACATATAATGTGTTCTTAGTGCATGATAGATTTAGTTTAGATAAAAATTTTCAAATTAGCCCTAATCATTCATGTGCTTTTTTCCTATATAGTAGATGTAGTCCATATGAGTTTTTTCATAAATGATTCTTGAGAGTTGAGGGTATTTGCTTTCATTCATGGAACCATCTTCCATTTTATCCAATAAAAGTGAGGCTCCTGTTTTAGGAACCAACGCATCTTCAACAAATCATACAAAGTATAAGGAGATCATCTCAATCCTTCCTCGAATTGAAGATAGATGGCTTCAATCTCAGCAACTCCATGAATACCAAGGCTTTTGGTGCGGTCAAAATATACTTGAAGGCATCATGTCTGCACAGGAACACTTCAAAGCTCAACCTCGATATTTTGATCTGACCATCCAAAATCTGGAACAACTTGACTTAAAGCCCTGTCTTTTGCTGTTCTGACAAGAAAACGTTTTAGCTATTCCTCTACAAATCCTTTGCTTTCTGAGCTTCCACATGATGTTGTGCCCTTTATTGAAATTTTATCATTCATTGACATTACCAGCAGAGACCCTGAACTTCCACTTTTGTCCACTCACATGCCCTACACTTCCTTGCCCAAGTCCATTGTAGAGTGTAAGTGTAAAATTATTTACATCTTCAGGGATCCCAAGGATTTGTTTATTTCATTGTGGCACTTTACTGGTAAGTTAAGAGGTACAAGCGCAGAAACCTTTCCATTGGAGGAGGCATGTCAGAAATTTTGTGAAGGACTCAATCCTGGCGACCCTTTCTAGGATCATGTTTTGGGTTATTGGAAAGCAAGCCTTCAATTTCTTGAGAGAATGCTCTTCATCAAATATGAAGATCTACAAAATGACAACTTCTCCTATGCCAAGAGAATGGCAGAGTTCATACGTTGCCCTTTCTCCACGGAAGAAGAAAGGCAAGGATCAGTGCAAAAACTCGTCGACTTGTGCAGCTTTGAAATTCTTAGCAATTTGGAGGTGAATAAGAGTGAAAAGCACACTTCTGCAGCAGGACCTTTCAGAATGGAAAACAATGCATTTTTCAGGAAAGGTAAGGTTGGTGATTGGAAAAACCATTTGACAGCTGAAATGGCAGCTCGAATTGACCAAATAACTGAGCAGAAATTCAATGATTCTGGCTTGGCTTTCTGATCTCCATAAAACATCTCTGTTTGTCATAATTTGTGTGTTTTAAGGATCTGGTTCTTCCATCTACACATGTACTTCTTATGGTTTAGAAGGCTTGCTCTTTCAATTAAAAAAATGTCAAATTGATCCCTCTTTTGTAATAAATCTAAGCGTGTTTTTGGTAATCTAAGTGAAGGCATGCACTTGTCTTTGTTTGCAAATAAAATTTGATTGTTAAGCCTGTCCAACTCGAAAACAATGCATTCTTTAGGAGTTAAGCCTGAGACGGCAATGCAAATTGATCACAAACAGATAAATGGACCCTCATAACAAAAATGACAAATTAAAACAAATGAAATATCTAATTAAAAAAATTTCCTTTTCGGTAGCAGTTTATATTCTACAGTAGATAATCTGCAAACCGCCTATCAACCATGGCAAGGCATTGCATAGGTTTGTATTCTGGAGCTGTGTGACCTGCTCCCTGTTCATGATCAAGAAAATATTAAAAAAAAAAAGAGGAAAATTTTCTTTTATAGCTTTTGTTAGAGTTCATAAGTATGTATGAAGGGAGAACGAAGCAAAGCCTTTTACTTGCCTTAACAGTTGCATACGTCAAAATGTACTTGTTCTTCGAATACATAGTTACATAGCTGCAGCAAAATTGATTACAAAGTTAATTGCAAATGATCATGAAATAGAACATGGAAATGAAATAATTACATGGAAGTAAATTTGCAAAATCATAATCAAAAGTTCAATCTGAAAACCAACCCTGCAATTTGACTATTGACGAACCATGGACGCCAATCATCTTTAATAGTTAAATTTAGAGACTTTATCCATTGTTGTGATGATAATGATTATGAGGGGTTTGAAACATCTAACAGCAGCGAGGAGAATGATTTTGATGTGAGAAAAAAAAAAAAAAAAAAAAGAAAGAAAATGAACTTAGCGTATAATCCAAGGTGTAATCATAGTACTTTTGAGTTTAAAGTAGTAATGATATTTAAGAATGTCCAACAATTTAAAGATTGTATATCAAAATATGAGATACTTAATGGATATCAAATTAAGTGGATAAGAAGTTGTGACAGCAAATGGAAGGCAAAATGTAGTGGTGGATGTGTCACACCTTGCCCCTCTGTAAGGCATAACATGATCCCATAATATACTTAATGACTTACCGAACTTCATCTACCTATAACCCATTAAGTACAATACAAGGGATTTTAAAATCATTTTTTTACTTTTTGAAAATGGTGAGCATTTTTTGTAGGAACTAAAAACATTTAATTAAAGTTGAAAAGCAATGTAAAATTTTTGACCAATTTTATTTTTTCGCAAATTCTGGAAAAATTTCGACAAAGTGCTGGCACTAATTGAGAAAAGCAAAAAATTTACCTGTGGAAAAACACTTCTAATAATAGCACTTCATCAAATCTCAACCACCAAATCACTCAATCAACACAAATCCATCCAATCTCCACAATTCATAACATTTGCAAAACAGTTAAGTAAATCCATTCACATTGCATTTAAAATATTTGATTACATTTACAATTTAGTTCACAGACATAAAAAGTCAAAAGACAATATGATTACATATTAATTGTACAACTGCTCAGTTACAATAATATATATGACTCTAAAATTATTTACATCAAATAATTACAAGGATATAATCAAATACCCGTACAAAAGTCTCTGAGTAGTCCCCACAATTAGCAGCTCACTCTGCTGCTTTTTCCTTGCCTTTATCTGCGACAGCAAAAAAAGGTATCGCTGAGTATAAAAATACTCAGTGGTGCACAATAAAATGTAAAATACATAATATAAAATATTTATGAACAATTCACAATTTAAAAATCTTACAATCACATTTCCAAATTTTTCAAAACTCATTATAGCACAGCTTTGGTCAAATAATTTAATAAACACAGTGTTACCAATTCATACACAACTTAAGTCATGACACAAAATTTCCAATCAATGCCGTGTTGTACACCACGATAAAGTGATCTACAACCTCACTAATCGAAATCAATGAGGGAGGTGGCTAGCTAGCCAATGAGTACTCATCGGATCTCGACCTCAGCTGGTAAGCCAGAAATGGAGGAAAATAAACGATCTCAACCCCATAAATGGAGAAGGAATAATGTGATACTGTCATGCTAAGTGTGAATCCAAAATCAATTTAAAACAATTATTTCCAATAATTTATGAGAGACCCCAAACAATTTCCAAAGTCATTTTTTTAGAGTCATAAAGTGGCAACACAATTCATAAATAGCACAGCGATTTCATAAAGCATAGCAATTTAAATTTTCAATTGGAAAACAATTACATAAATTTATTTGCACAAACCTGACGTGAGTCGCCTCTAGACCTTGACTCAGTCCTTTGTCCCTTCCGAGTCTTTTTCAGCTGAAACACACAATTGACAGTGTTTCAGTATCTTATCTCACAATAAATCTAATAATTAATTCATATATGCTCAATTCTAGCCCCAATATGCTTAATAGGTATGGAAAATCCAATTACACCCACATACCACATTTTGGGTGCCTAATTTGTTGGTTTTGATTGTTTCTTCAAATTTTAGGTCTCTTATGTACAATTTCAAAATTTCTAAATTTGATGTCCTATTTTATACTGTTCCATTGGTCATGTTGCTGTGAAAATTTGGTAAAGTATTCTTCATAAAACTTGTTCCTTATTATCTTAAATTTACTTCCCTTTTTGAATCACTCCATTTGGAGTTTTGCAGCCCAAGATATGGCCATTTGAACATAGCTGGCCGGATTAGTTTAACCCAGATTTCTGGGCACCTAATTTGGTTCTGACAGTTTTGGATCACTAATTTTGGGTGGCAAAATGACTGGGTTATGGGTAGAATTTGGGTTGGTATTCTTCATAAAAGTTGTAGTGCTATGTTATACCTTTCCAATGCCACAAAAATCAGATCATTTGGACCTATATAGCCCAAGTTATGACCAAATGAACAAACACTATTTATCTGGTCATTTTGGTACAGTGGTAGTGCACTACACTCGGGTTTGACCTAATTGTTCACTATGTTATGTCATTTTCTAGGCATGGTTCCTAAATGAAAAATGTGCCATCATGTGTCTGTTTTCATTCCCAACTAGCCTCACACCAATTGGGTCGCTAAATTTTCAGTTTTGGTCCCTGAAAGGGACCTAGGTCAAGCTGCCAGAATCTGTACACTAACCAATCAGAATTACAATTTGGTTCTACAAATTCACACACACCACAGATGGTCCCAATTGACCATTTTTCAACTCAACTAAGGTCAATTCTATCAATTGACCAATTCCCTAATTTTTCTCCAAATTTTCACATGCTCAAGAACCCTAATTACATAAATTTAATATCTAATGAAATCAAAATATATATCCATAGTCTACAAACATAATTCAACCTTAATAACCATTCAAATGCATCAAATTCATTCAATTCCAACTCCACCTTTGGTTGGCCAAAATCCCAATCAATCCCCCATAGGTGTTTTCTTTTGATTTTTAAGTTGAGTTCCAGGTTAATTGAGCTAAACACACAAATAATAAACTAAAATTTTTAACTTAAATTACTAACCTCAACTTGGATGTCCAATTCTTCAATTCTCTTCTTTTTTCCTTTTCTTTGTTTCTTCAATCTTCTTTTCTAGTTGAGATAGCAAGTTTTTATGGAAGATTTTGGGGGAATTTAGGGTTATGTGTATGGAAAATCAAGCTTGAATCAAGCTTCCATGGTGGATTGTCAATGGAGGTGGCAATGGGAGGGGCAACCGAAACTTAAGGAAAGGGAAGAAGTGATTTTTCTTTTTAATTTTTACGTATTTTAAGTGTAAATTTATGTATTTGACTTGGAAAAAAAAGTTGGGAAAATAAAATTGATTTTTGACATCACAATGATGTCATCCACATGATGCAATAAACCTTTTTCTTTTCTTTTTCAATTTTCCTTAATTTTTCATTAGTTCTTTAATCTAATTCTTGATTCAGAAATTTTTATTTCTCTGATTTTATTAGACAATTAGGTCAAGAGTCAGCTCTAGGGGTGAATTGACTAAATTGCCCATCGCTGGTTCGATCCGGTTTGCAAGTTATTCGATATTTCTTCCGGATCTCTGACCTAATTATTTGACCTACTTAATAATTCTTTTCTGTGATTTTCTCTTTTCCACTATGTTCGCAATAGTCCTAAGGACTGCAGCGTCATATTTTTCAATTCAGAATTTGGGTTAAGACTGACCTCGCAGTCACTTCCCTGGAAGGTCACCCATCACTGTGACTCCCGGCTCATTTAGCCTTTTATGTTCTATTTTTCTTATTTATACTTACCTATCTGGCAATCACTAATTATTTACATTCAGGGCTTATCTAGATATCTTATGCATGGTTCTACTTTCCTTAATTGTCCGGACCGACAACGGTCACTGAAACAGTAAAATACACTAGGCCATGCAAATAGGAGTGTTACAATTATCCCCCCCCCCTTAAAATAAATTTTATCTCAAAATTTTACCTGGTATTAGTCTCTGAACAGCTGTGGGTGCTGCCTCCTCATGTCCTCTTCTCGTTTCCAAGTAGCCTCCTGGCCTGAATGATGGTTCCACAAAGACCTTTACCAACGATGTCTGCTTGTTCGTGTCGCTTCACCTCATAAGCCAGAATCTCTATGGGTTCTTCCTCATATGTGAGGTCCGAATTTACTTCAATTTCTTCCACTTGTAGTACACGAGATGGGTTGGATCTATACCTTCTCAACATGGATACATGAAAGATGTTATGTATCCTCTCCAACTTTGGAGGTAGTGCCAAACGATATGCCCGAGGACCCACTCTCTCCAGAACCTCATATGGCCCTATGAAACGAGGACTTAGTTTCCCCTTGTTGCCAAATCTCATAATTTTCTTCCAAGGGGAAACTTTGAGGAATACTTTCTCACTCACTGTATACTCAATGTCTCGCCTCTTCAAATCAATGTAGGACTTCTGATGATCTGATGCAGCCTTGAGTTGATCTCTGATCAATATAATTTTCTCCTTAGTCTGCTAAACAATTTCGGGCCCAATCATCTTCCTTTCGCCCACTTTATCCCAACACAAGGGAGTTCTACACTTTCTGCCATATAGAGCATCATATGGAGGCATCCCAATGCTTGATTGGTAGCTGTTGTCGTAAGCGAACTCAATGAAAGGCAAGTGCGTGTCCCAACTACCCTCAAACTCAATCACACAAGCCCGTAGCATGTCCTCCAAGATCTGAATTACCCTCTCAGATTGGCCATCTGTCTGTGAGTGGAATGTCGTGCTGAAGTTCAGTCTAGTTCCTAGGGCTCTCTGAAGACTATCCTAGAATCTAGAAGTGAACTTAGGATCTCTGTCAGATATAATGGATATCGGCACTCCATACAGTCTCACAATCTCATATATGTACAACTTGGTCAATCTTTCCAAACTATTGTCCATCCGGACAGGTAGAAAGTGAGCAGACTTGGTTAGTCTGTCAACAATGACCCATACTACATCATAACTCTTCTGTGTCTTCAAAAGTCCCATCACAAAATCCATATTTATTCTCTCCCATTTCCATTCCGGTACTGGTAGTAGATGTAACAAACCAGCTAGTGCTTGATACTCTGCCTTCACTTGTTGACAAGTTAGGCATTTGGAAACAAATTCTGCTACATCTCTTTTTATACCCATCCATCAATAGTGTTCTTTCAACCCTCTATACATTTTAGTACCACCAGGGTGCATAGCAAAAGGAGACTCATGTGCTTCCTTCATAATGATCTGCCTCAAATCTACATCATAAGGAATGCACATTCTGCCCTAGTGTAGCAGTAGACTGTCATCTCTCACTGAGAATTCTGCTTTCTTGCCCTGTCTGACTTCTTCTAATAGCTTTTGCTATTTCTAATCATTCTGAGCAGCCATTCTGATATAATCAATCAACACTGGTTGTACATGCTATGCAACTGTTGTCTGCCTCTCATCATTAATCTTTAAGCTGGCATGCAATGCTCTCAACTCATGTACTATAGACAAAGGAGAAACCTGTAAACTTGCCATAGTCTTACGACTTAAGGCTTTAGCCACAACATTTGCCTTTCCTGGCTGATAGTCTATCAGACAATCATAGTCCTTAATCAATTCTAACCATCTCCTTTGTCTCAAATTCAACTCTTTCTGAGTGCCCAGATACTTCAAACTCTTATGATCTGTGTAGATGTAGCACTTCTCACCATACAAATAGTATCTCCAAATCTTAAGAGCAAAAACAATAGCTGCTAGCTCCAAGTTGTGTGTCGGATAGTTCCTCTCATGCTGTTTCAACTGGCGTGATGCATATGCAATGACATTCCGATCTTGCATCAGTACACAGCCTAAACCATTGTAAGAAGCATCGCTATATACTGTGTATTCTTTACCCAGGGTAGGTAAAGTCAGGACTGGAGCTTCAATCAAACATTTCTTCAATGCATCAAAACTCTGTTGGCATTTATCCGTCCACTGAAATTTCATATCTTTACGGAGCAACTTGGTTAGTGGAGATGCCAACATGGAGAACCCTTTCACAAAACGGCGGTAGTATCCAGCTAAACCCAGAAAACTGCGAATCTCTGTGACATTTCTGGGTGGCTTTCAATTAAGGATAGCTTCTATTTTACTTGGATCTACCTTAATGCCTTCTGCTGATACTATATGCCCCAAGAAGGATATTTCTTTCAGCCAAAATTCACACTTCGACAATTTTGCATATAGTTGTTTCTCTCTCAAAATCTGCAGTACAATCCGCAGATGTCTATCATGCTCCTCTGAACACCTCGAATAAACTAATATATCATCTATGAATACCACTACAAACTAGTTGAGGTATGATCTGAAGATAGTGTTCATCAGATCCATAAAAGCAGCTGGAGCATTAGTTAACCCGAGTGGCATGACCAAAAACTCATAATGGACATAGCGGGTTCTAAAGGTAGTTTTAGGGATACTCTACTTTTGTACTTTCAACTAATAATAACCCGATCTCAGGTCAATTTTGAAGAACACAGCTGCACCCCTCAACTGATCAAACAAGTCATCAATGTGGGGCAATGGATATCTATTCTTTATTTTCACCTTATTCAACTGCCGATAGTCAATACATAAGCGGAGAGTGCCATTTTTCTTCTTTACAAATAGCACTGGTGCTCCCTAAGGTGACACACTAGGGCGGATAAAGCCATTGTCCAGCAACTCTTGCAACTGTACTTTTAATTCTTTCAGTTCTGCTGGTGCGATTCTGTATGGTGTTATGGAGATTGGGTCCACACCAGGCATAACATCAATCTCAAATTACACCTCTCTCTCCGAAGGTAATCCTGGCAACTCATCAGGAAACATGTCTGGATAATCACATACAGTAGGGATGTCCCTTAATGCTGGACTCCCCGCTCGGGTGTCCATCACATGTGCCAAGTATGCTTCACACCCTTTTCTGATCATTTTTCTGGCCAATACAGCTGAAATGATGTTTGATGGCAATAACTGCCTCTCCATGTGTATTACTACATCACCATACTGAGGAAGACCAAAAGTGACTGTCTTCAGTCTACAGTCAATTATAGCGTGATGCCTGGCTAACCAATCCATTCCCAAGATGACGCCAAAATCTCTGAAGGGCATTTCAATCAGGTCGGACAGAAAAGTGTGTCCTTGGATCACCAAAGGACAATCCCTATATATTCTATTTATCCTGACCTCCTGGCCTAATGGACTAGTTACTAGCACATCATAATCCATTCTTATACACAGAATAGCAGTAAAACAAATCACACTAGCACTAACATACAAATGTGTGGAGCCAGGATCAAATAGCACATATACGTATTGGTCAAGGATTGAGAAAATACCAGCTACTACATCTGATGTTTCAGCCTCCTCCCTCTGACGCATTGTGTACACTCTGGCTGGTGCGCCACTGGGTTCTGGCTGGTTAACAATGCTCTGACTTCCTAGGGTGTTACCCCTACCTCTGCCTCTACCTCTACCAGAAGGCTATGAACCTCTTGGAGTAGAGACTTCGGCTGATCTCTCAAATGTAGCAGGAGGTCTAGATTGGCTCGAACTAGTACAATCTTTCGCGAAATGTCCTGTCCCTCCACAGTTAAAGCATGCACCAGTGGCCTTAAAACACACCCCACCATGTATTCTACCACAAGTCTCACACTGCCGAACTCATAAAGCTCCCCGAGATGCCTGTTGAGTCTGCTGACCAGACCGGGGTGGTCTTTGGCCAGAGAATTTGCCTCTAACAGATAGGCGGGAGCTGGATCCCCTAGGCTGTTTCCTCTTCCTAGAACTACTCTTAGTAGGTTGGCCAGTAGCTTTCTCGGTTTTCTCTTTTTCTTGAGTATTCTTTTTCACTAACCCTTCCATTTCTATCCTCTCACATTCCAAGGCTTGTGATAACAACTCAGAAAAATTCTGGTGTCGGAACCCCACTACTTGCATTCTCAATGTAGGCCTTAACCCGGCCTCAAACCTCTTGCATCTGTCTCTAGGTGTAGAGACCAAGCTTCCAGCATAGTGGCTTAGCCTTGAGAAGTCTCGCTCATATTCTGCTATGGTCTGGTCCCCTTGCTTCAGATTAAAAAATTCTTGCACTTTAATGTCAACATAGGTATCGGGGACCCATTTCTATCTGAACTCCCTCAAGAAATCTGCCCATGTAAGAACAGGTGGCTCAACCAAGCTGTGGGGGATGGTCTTCCACCATTCATATGCATCCCCTTGTAGAAGAGATACTGAGTATTCAAATTTTAATTCCTCGGCACATTGCAGCTTTCTAAATACCCTTTCCATCCGTTCTAGCCACTGTCCTGCTTCTAGTGGGTCCACGGTGCCCTTAAACTCAGTAGCCCCAAATTTCATTAATTTTTTATATTGCCGAGCTAGGGGCTGTGGTTGTGCTGCAGGTGCTTGCACCTGAGCTTGTGGTGACACATTTCCCGCCATTTGTTGAAAGAACGCAGCCATCTACTGTGCAAACTGAGCAGGAAACTGCGGTGCTTAAGAAGGAGTTTGACTGGCTGACCCACTCACATTCTAGAGTGCCGGGGCTTCTCCTTGGGCTTCAGCCTCGACAGATTGCTCTATGGAATGATCTCCCTCTTCCATTCCGTTTTCAAGAATTTCTACTTCCTGAGATCAAACACAAGGAGGTTGACCTCCATTAGTGTATATTCATGATGTAAATATGTCATATGTCTCAATTTAGGATACTTGAGTAATTGTACTTATCAAAGGAAATATACACATGCACAATCAAAATTCATTTCAAAACCATGCTCTGATACCACTAAAACATGTCACACCTTACCCCTCTGTAAGGCATAACATGATCCCGTAGTATATCTAATGACTTATCAAACTTCACCTACCGATAACCCGTTAAGTATACTATAAGATATTTTAAAATCATTTTTTTACTTTTTGAAAGTGGTGAGCATTTTTGGTAGGAACTAAAAATATTTAATTGAAGTTAAAAAGCTATATAAAATTTTTGACCAATTTTATTTTTTCGCAAATTCTGGAAAAATTTCTGCAGAGTGCTGGCAGTAATTAAGAAAAACCAAAAATTTACTTGTGGAAAAACACTTCCAATAATAGCACTTCATCAAATCTCAACCACCAAATCACTCAATCAACACAAATCCATCTAATCTTCACAATTCATAACATTTGCAAGACAGTTAAGTAAATCCATTCACATTGCATTTAAAATATTTGATTACATTCACAATTTAGTTCACAGACATAAAAAGTCAAAAAGACAATATGATTACATATTAATTGTACAACTGCTTAGTTACAATAATACATATGATTCCAAAATTATTTATATCAAATAATTACAAGGGTATAATCAAATACACATACAAAAGTCTCTGAGTAGTCCCCACAATCAGCAGCTCACTTTGCTGCTTTTTCCTTGCCTCTATCTGCAACAGCAAAAACTTTACTACTTTTTCCTTGCCTCTATCTGCAACAACAAAAGAAGCTATCGCTGAGTATAAAAATACTTAGTGGTGCACAATAAAATGTAAAATGCGTAATATAAAACATTTATGAACAATTCACAATTTAAAAATCTCACAATCACATTTCCAAATTTTTCAAAACTCATTATAGCACAGTTTTGATCAAACAATTTAATAAATATAGTATTGCCAATTCATACACAACTTAAGCTATGACACAAAATTTTAGATCAATGCCATGTTGTACACCACCACAAAGCGATCTACAACCTCACTAATCGAAATCAATGAGGGAAGTGGCTAGCTAGCTAATGATTACTCATCCGATCTCGACCTCAGTTGGTAAGCCAGAGAGGGAGGAAAATAAACGATCTCAACCTCATAAATGGAGGAGGAATTATGCGATACTGTCATGCTAAGTGTGAATCCAAAATCAATTTAAAACAATTATTTCCCAGTTTATTTAACCTTTTATGTTCTGTTTTTCTTATTTATACTTACCTATCTAGCAATCACTAATTATTTGCATTCAGGATTATTAAGAAAGCATATTTTACAATGAAAGTTTTAATAATCTGTTACTCAGTTCAAAGATGGTTGAAAATATTTTAATTTATATTATTAACGTTGATTAATATTTAAAGAGTAATAATTATCAGTTCACAAATTCTCCTTCCCATATAAAATAGGATTAACTTAAAGGAGTTTGATGAAACATTCAGTTGATTTAAGCCATATATTTGTTTAAAAATGAACCTTTTTTTTATTCAAATTAATTAACGTGGATTTTATTTACTGAATATGTTTTATCTACACCTTGATATATACACTCAATCAATTTACAGATGTCACATTATATAAAATTATGATGGGTCCTATCTAAAATCATGATAGAGCCTATCCAAAATTATAGTTTATTAAATTTCCATTGATTGCGTACAAGTATTTTCTTTATTTAATTTTTAAAGTAATTTTAAATAATTTATTATTGATAAATTGATAATATAAATATATTTTATATTATGAGATTGATGAAATTATTAATATAACATCTATGTAATTAATTGGAAAGATTTTAGGAATTATTATATTTCTAATTCTAAATTAAAATTTATAATAGAATTTCTCACATAAATAATATTTTTAAAATAAAATTTATAGTTTAAAAAAATTTTAATTTATATTATTTATTTAAATATATTTTAAAAAAATTAACAGAAAATTACACATAAAAAAGTTTAATTATATGTAACGACTATAAACACGTTCTAAAAAACTAGCTGTGTTAAAAGTTTTAAAGTTCACAATTTATAAATACATATAATTATAAAAATAAAATAAAAATTGTTAAAAATAAAATGCAAGTTGCTTAAAGGGGCAAAGGAAGGTCACCAGTGCGGTAGAGAGAAGGGTCTGAAAACCTTACGAGAAAGAAGGTAATAAATAGAGAGTAAAATTATCATGTAAGGAATAGAGACTATTTAAAATTATCGTAATTTTAAAAATAATTTATTTTTATCATTAATTTATGTGTGCGTATATTCTAATTATTAAAAAAAATATTGTATT
This sequence comes from Hevea brasiliensis, assembly GCF_030052815.1. NCBI lineage: Eukaryota > Viridiplantae > Streptophyta > Magnoliopsida > Malpighiales > Euphorbiaceae > Hevea > Hevea brasiliensis. The sequence continues at coordinate 40,871 of NW_026614772.1, forward strand.
TGTTGACAAGTGCTTGTCCCTAGCTATTGGCTTTTCCTTGATCAAATTTGTGGCATAAATCTGTGAGGAATCATTACTTTTGCAACTTATCCTCACATTTTGTCGGCACGATGAAATTAAATTTAAAATATAAAATTTGATTAATTAGATTTAGAAATTAATAAATTGAATTAATTTGTCTCAAATATATTTATAATACCCGCTAATAGCAAGTAAGAGCCTAAATTTTGAATGACAAATTATATTACTATTCATAAATAAATTATTATCTAGTTTTTGAAATTTTATAAAAATAATAAGTAAATTCTTATATTTTTAACAATTTTTTTTTGAAAAATACTTTTTAAAAAACTATATTTGGAATTTTTTTTAATTGTTGACAAGAATTTATAAATCAGCCCTAATCATTCATGTGTTTTTTCCTATATAATAGATGTAGTCCATATGAGTTTTTTGATAAATGGTTCTTGAGAGTTGAGGGTGTTTGCTTTCATTCATGGAACCATCTTCCATCTTATCCAATAAAAGTGAGGATCCTGTTTCAGGAACCAGCGCATCTTCAACAAATCATACAAAGTATAAGGAGATCATCTCGACTCTTCCTCGAATTGAAGGTAGATGGCGACAATCTCTGCAACTCCATGAATACCAAGGCTTTTGGTTCGGTCAAAATATACTTGAAGGCATCATGTCTGCACAGGAACACCTCAAAGCTCAACCTACTGATATTTTCATTTGCAGCCATCCAAAATCTGGAACAACTTGGCTTAAAGCCCTGTCTTTTGCCATTCTGACAAGAAAACGTTTTAGCTATTCCTCCACAAATCCTTTGCTTTCTGAGCTTCCACATGATGTTATGCCCTTTATTGATATTTCAGCATTCACTGATATTACCAGCAGAGACCCTGAACTTCCACTTTTGTCCACTCACATGCCTTACACTTCCTTGCCCAAGTCCATTGTAGAGGGTAAGTGTAAAATTATTTACATCTGCAGGGATCCCAAGGATTTGTTTATTTCATTGTGGCACTTTACTAGTAAGTTAAGAGGTACAAGCGCAGAAACCTTTCCATTGGAGGAGGCATGTCAGAAATTTTGTGAAGGACTCCATAATTATGGCCCTTACTGGGATCATGTTTTGGGTTATTGGAAAGCAAGCCTTCAATTTCCCGAGAGAATGCTCTTCATCAAATATGAAGATCTGCAAAATGACACCTTCTCCTATGTCAAGAGAATGGCAGAGTTCATGGGTTGCCCTTTCTCCATGGAAGAAGAAAGACAAGGATTAGTGCAAAAAGTCGTCGACTTGTGCAGCTTTGAGATTCTTAGCAATTTGGAGGTGAATAAGAGTAAAAAGCACAGCTCTGCAGCAAGACAATATTTGAAAATTGAAAAGAGAGCATTTTTCAGGAAAGGTAAGGTTGGTGATTGGGAGAACTATTTGACAGCTGAAATGGCAGCTACAATTGATCAAATAACTGAACAGAAGTTCTGTGGTTCTGGCTTGTCTTTTAAAGCTCCATAAACATCTTTGTGTCAGTGCCATAATTTTGCTTGTGTTTTAGAATGGTCTGGTATGCTCTTATAGCTTAGAATGATTGCAGCTATTATCTTTAGTTTTTAATGAAAATTAATTTGAATGTTTATCACTCTTCTGTGATCAACCTAAATATGTTTTTAATGATATGAATGAAGGCTTGTACTTGTCTAAGTTTGCAATAAAAATTTGTCAGCTATTCAGTCTTTGGGATTACAATATGATCGGATATTTTGGATATTCAATTCAGATATACCCATATTGTATTTGGATTTTATGTATTGGAAGAAGAAGAAGAAGATGGGATTTAGATATACCCATATTATATTTGGATTTTATGTATTTGAAGAAGAAGAAGAAGTTTCAGCGTCTCGAAAGCGAAGGAAGACAAATTTCTTTACGGGAAATGTGAGGACAAACTTTGCGGGAAAAAAGAAAAGCGAGGGCAAAGTTGCTTTGGATAAGGAGTGTCTTAATTTCTTTTGCTTGATGGAGTTAACTCACCTCCTCTTCTTGAACTTCTTGTAGCTAGCTACTAATTTTAACTTGCTTTTAATATATATAATTGTCTTTAGTGTTAAATTGGGAAAATTATATAATTTTTAAAAATCTTTTGAACTTATTTTAATTAAATTTAAAATTAAACTAATTTTTTTACATAATACCTAATCTTAAGTCTAAAGAAAACATCCAGTAGAGAAGTTATTATATACAAATTTAGTGATAAGCGTTATTAATACTTTCAGTACTGAAAAGCTATTTAATAAAGATTTGACACCTCTTATTCCATGCAAAATTTATAAACAAATTTTAATTTTAAATATTTCTATAAAATTAAAATTTAAAATTATTTTAATAGTAATTATATTTATATTAAAAATCTTGTTATAATTTTATATTTTTAATTCTATGAGTACTATTAATTCATTAAAAATTATTTATTACAATAAAATTAATAAACAGTATTAAATATCGAATCTCATTTATATTAATTTTTTTTAATTATTCTAAATATTTATAAATTTATAATATTAAATTATAAAATTACTCTTAAAAAGTAACTATTTAATTAACATAATTATAAAACTATTATTATTAAAAAATACCTATTTAATTGAATAAAAAATTTGTATTTGTCTCACTAGATATAAAATTCTAGTCTTGTTTAATGACAAATATTTTATTTGTTATAAATTTGTAGCTATTTTTTAAAATATTAATAATGGATAACTTTTATATTTATACACTCTATTTTCCTGTAATAAAACTGAAGCTTAATTAATTTTGACTAATATTTTTTTTCAATATATTTCTTTTATCTTTTATTTTCTAATCAGCAAAATCTATTTATAGGTCTTTAAATTTTTTACGTTTTTGTATGTGATAGGTATCATTCTTATAAGGGTAGTTGCATGCAAATGTGAATAATAAGATTTTATTATATTATCAATATTAAATAAAATCTATATTCTTGCAAATTCAATGATATTTGTATATAAATAGACTAAGATAGATTGATTTTTCTTTTTTTTTTAATTTTAATATTGATGTATTTTATAATATTTGAGATGATTAATATCATTTTTACATAATAATGCATTTTATATGTGATTGCATGAGATTTTAATTTTTTGGGTCTATTAATTATTTTAAATGTAGATTAATTATAATTTATTATTATCCTTACATGCATGAACATATTTTTTTATTTTTAATTTATCAATCCATCTTAGTTAGATTGTTAATTTTGACTATAAGATTATAAGAAATCCTAGTTTATCAATCCATATTAAACTGACAATATAAAGTTTCAAGATATCAATATAAAGAAAATGAAAATTTTATAATGATAATTCACCAAATTACTGGATACAATTTAAAAGTTATCCTATTTTCTAATTTTATAAATAATATTTTTCACGTTAATCTAAGTTATACTATCTCTTTATGTAATTAATATTATTTTAAATTACAAAAAATATAATATAAGCAAGTTAAACTTTTTTCAAAATAAAATAACAAAATTTACATAAATTTAATTTTTTATTAATTTATTTTAATTTTTAAATATTTTCATCCATTTATATGTTTAAAACATATTATTATATTTTTTTTTATTAAATTACATTCAATTTGATAATTATGTTATTATTATATATAACACATAACTTTTATAAAAATATGATAAGATAAAAAGCATACTAATTTTAAATTAAAAAATAATTTTATTTATATAATTAATTAAAATAATATTAAAATTAATATTTAATAATATTATGATAATATTATATTATATAAAAATAAAAAATTATATATAAAAATTAAATAACAAATATGCACAACAGAATAATACCGTACAATACCCATGACAGAAAATATCAGAATTATAATGGTACTTGCATTTTGTTGACTTTTAAGATTCTACCCTTTATTGAGTTTTTTTTTTTTTAAATGAAAGTTATTATGTAATTTTATAATTAAAATTTTTTAGCCTAATAAAATTTTAAAATTAAAAAAAAATTCAAATGAAATGAATAAAATTTATCTAAAAACGGTGGCAGGGGTAGAATTTTAAGCTTAGAGGAAAAATTATTAAACTATCCAAACTCAAATAATGAAATCATATTAAAAACTACTCTTTTTTTCCAATTATAACTAATTTTTAATCAGCTCCAATAAAATCTCTATTAAAATAAGCTAACGTGAAACACCTGAATTGAGGAGAAGATGCTACAAAGACAATATATTTTCTTTTTTTTTATTATTAAAAAAAATTTAAGTCCATATCCTTAAGAAAAAGGTTTTTCTTGTAGATTTTGATCACCTGGCCAATTCTCTAGTCACACTAGCTTCCTTATAGGAAAATGGTTATTAAAAGTTGACTTGGCTAGTTATCCTAATGAGGAGTAGAATTCCATGCTGTAAAAGATTGATAATAGTATATTTGGACCTAAAAGACGAAGAACAATGGTATGAAGACATAGGAAAGTATCTAAAAATGAGAGAATACTCGCAATTAGCCAATAAAAGAGACAAAACAACAAATCGTAGATTAACTAATCAATTTACTTTGGTTAGGGGTAACTCCACAAAAAGTTCATTTTTACGTGATAAGGATGGAACAAAAATGACCTGCGACCTAATGTTGGATTAAAACTAAGACAAGGACCACAAAATTCATTGATTAGAGATATCAATTTCTTAATAAAAGTATAATATGAGGATCAAATTATTAATAAAAATAAATTTAAGAATCAAATTTGATAATGTAAAAAATAGTACCTTCTTATATAGGAGTCTCAATTTGGTCTTAGCTAAGGGACCTCTAAAATAGAGAAAATTCAATTAAAGGTTCACCAAAATCTATTCTTGCTGAGATCCTCTAACGCTCAAGTTAAGGAAGGTGATTATTTGTAATAATAGAGAGAAATGGCCTGTTTGGTATTGCTATTGAAACTGCTGTTGAGAAAATTATTTTTTTAAATATATTAATTAGACAGTATTAAAAAATAATTAAAAATTAAATTTAATCAGTTTTAATTATACTAAAATAACAAAATAACTTTTTCTAAACTATTTTTTTCAACAGCATCTAAAATAGTGCTTTTATTCAGAAAAGTAGTTTCAGACTCTGAAACTCAATACCAAACAGGGCTAAAGTATGTAGAGAATAGGGAGAAGTAATAAATGAGTAAAATAGAAGGTTGAAGGTGAAATCTGTAAAGCTTCCATGAATAATGGCATGTCTGAGTTCCTATTCATAGTTGATCTTTTTTTGCTATGAAGTAATGACAGGCAAGTGGATCAACTTGCTCCCTTACTCATGCATTTAGCTTATTTGGGAAATATTTTATCTTTTATAAATCGGGCGATGAGTTTGTATTGATAAGCATTATTAGCGGATCCCAGTAAGGCTACAAGTCAACAATGATGGGCGTGAGAAGTGGGCATGCACACCCGGTGTACATATATATTTCGCTTGTTCCCTTGAGAAAATTAATATATCATTTTATTTTTTTTAGAAACTCATAAGTTAATGCTACTGATAGAGATCGCCAGCTTCATATCCCTCTGAAGTAATTTTTAATTAGACTAGAAAAATAGTGATTTATTTTTAAAAATATTTCTTATTTTTAAATTATAAGAATTTTAATAATGTACTTTACTGTAGAAATTATCACATGGCATATATACTTTTTCCTACTTTATTTATATTTTATTGGTATGTTTCAATTAATTTAGAAAATAATCTATTAATCAATTTATTTATTTATTATCACACGAAATAAAATGTTAATTAATTAAAAAGTTTATTATAAACAAATTTTAATAATATGATTGTGAAAATATAAAATGTAAATATATATATATATATATATATATATATATATATTAAATTATATTATTAAAATAAAATAATAAATAATCTACGTTAGGAACAAACTATAATTATATAATGTAATTAAATTAATTAAATTTGTTATCTTGGATCCGCAATTAATCCTAAGGATCATCATATGTGAATTGGTAGATTTCTTATAGTTGGTATTGCTACACATAAGGTCATTTTTATGGTAAGAGACTATGATCTAATTACATTTTCTAATAAAATAGATCTATTTAAACTATGATAAAATAAGTTATTTATTGCTGTATTATCAACTTTTTATTAAATTCAAAAATTGGACATAAAATTTTGAAGATTTTAAAAATAATGTTAATATTTTGTGAAAATTAAAACATTTGAACTAAAACCAAATAAGTAAGAGGTTTGAATTTTTTTTTTTTTAAATAATTTAGCCTTTTCTCATAATATGCTTGTAATAATAGTCAATTCATGAAATGATGTGACTTGCTAAATTATTGCTAAAAACAAACTATATATATATATATATATATATATATATATATATATATATATATATAGGAATAAAAGTTGCATTGTTGGATTACTTTATATAATGTATGGCAATAATTTCTCCAAGCCAATTAAATAATGTACTAAATGATTAATTATGAGGATAGTGATATGTGTGGGTACCATTGTCCATTTGAAATAAATGGCATATGTAGATGTTGTGAAAATCACACTCACATAAATTAAAAGAACATAAAATTTAATATGATTTGGCATAAGTCTAATCCATCAAATAAATTTATTATAAAGTAAAAATAATTATACAATCATTAATTATTTTTCTCACCCTCAAAATTACTCAAACAAAACTCATAAAATTCAGAGCACCTTTCTACTTCTTGAAATCTCTTCAATATAATGGCCAACTAACTAGTCATATGTATAGGCGATTAAAACCTAGTTCTTACGAGACTCTAATTATTAAACTTCATAATTTAAATTATTTTAAACTTCCTATTTTATTTCTTCCTAAATTAAATTTTATCCTAATTAATTTTAATTCCTAATTCTAATTGGACTTGGACTCTAACAGTCTCCACCTTTAAGTCATATATAATTAATCTTCACAACTTCTGTAAAAGTCAATTTTTTTTAAATACTTCATTGCACTCTTGATTATTGATGTTGTCTCTTACTTCAACTTGCATTCTTCCAATCAATGTGTTTCTTTTGCAATTTGTAAAATTCTTTACACCAATCTTCTTGTTTTTCATGATCACGAGAGTACTTTAACTAAGTCTCATGACACCACCATGAATCAAACATCTATAACCTAAAAAATCAAATCTACCCAAGGAAATTAAATTCCTTTCAAATTTAGGAAAGTGTCTCACTTCATCGAACAATTTTACACAATCACCATATAGCTTAATTTTCATTCTTTCAACACCTTCAACCTCCATCCTATTCCCATTGGCTATATTCACTTTGTCTCTTTTCTTTTCTTCTATCACATTAAACCATTCATTCTTTGAGCAAATATAGAATGGGCAAACAGAATCCATTAACCACTCAACTTGTGATGGATCTTTTGCCATTTCCTTATCATTATCCATATTCAAACATTTACTATCAACACCATCATCAATTGCAATTGCAGTAGTTCCTTCCTTTTCTTTTCCATGACTCTTTTTAAATTGTTCAAACTCTGTAAGATCTTCCTTCATCTTCATACAGTGGTATAGAATATGGTCCTTCTCATGACAGTAGTAGCATTCTCCATTTTCAAGGTCTACTTGTGATCTTAAGCTCGATCTACTATTTTTTCTCTAATTGTTTTCACGTGGATTGCTTCTATCATGACTAGAACCACTAACAAAAGCTCCACTTCCATTGCTACTACACGTCTTCTTGAGCTTCTCATTATTCAAGATAATAGCGGTAACCTCTTCTACCTTCAAAGTCTCCTTCCCAACTATTAGGGTTGTTATCAAACTTTTATAAGATTGTGGGAGAGAGGTTAGAAGCAAGAGAGTTTTGTCTTCATCATCTACTTTCACAACCACACTAACTAATTGGATAATTAACTTTTTAAAAACAATTAGGTAATCCTTTACATCAGTACCTTCCTACATTCTGAGTTTGTACAACTCCTTCTTCAAGTACAAACAATTTGTGAGTGACTTTGACATGTGCAGGCTTTCCAATTTCTTCTACAAAACAACTGACGAAATATTCTACAAAACATTATACTTCACATTAAGGGCCAACGTCAATCTAATCGTACTCACGACCCTTTGTTGAAATTCCTCTCAATCATCATCTTTCATGGCTACCAATTGCTTCTCGTTCAATGCTTTGATTAATTCTTATTATATAATGACATCCTTCACAGTACTTTGCCACAAATTAAAATTAATTTTCCCATCGAACGACTCCACCTCAAATTTTGTGCTCGTCATCTTTGACATTTTGAACCATAAATCTGATATCAATTGTTATAAAAATCATACCCACATAAATTAAAAAATATAAAATTTAATGTGGTTTGGCATAACCCAACTCCACCAAACAAATCCACTATAAAGGAAACAAAAAAAATTATACAACTACTAATTATTTTTCTCACCCTCAAAATTATTCAAACAAAACTTACGAAATTTAGTGCATCTCTCTATTTTGTGAGCTCTCTTCAATATAATGGCCAACCAACCACTCATATATATAGGCCATTAAAACTAAGTCCTTTTGAAACTTTAATTATGAACTTCATAATTTAAATTCTACTAAACTTCCTATTTTATTTCTTCCTAAAATAAACTTTATCCTAATTAATTTTAATTCTTAATTCTAATTAGACTTGGACTCTAACAAATTTTATATCTAATTTAACTAAATAGAAATTAAGAAAAAAAAATCCAATTTAATTGAAATTGAAAATATTCAATGGGCTATTGATTATAACTAATTGAATAAAAAAATAAAATATATATTTGTATTATTAATTAATTAATAAAATACTAATAAAAATATTTTTATAATTTTTTATTTGTAAAAAATATGATTTAATATTAATAAGAGAATAATTATAACTTAAATATTATTATAAAATTATAAAAATAATAATTATAAATAATATATTATTAATAAATTATAATTAATATATTAATTAATAGAAATTTAGTTTTTCAATTAATTCAGTTACCAAATAAAAGGTAATCGAATTGATAATTGAAAATCGAAATTTTAATAATTACTAATAGAAAACTGAACGGGATCAAACTTATTCTTACCAAAATAACCAAATTTCATTAGTTTGGTTTGGTTTTTCAGTTATAATCGAATAGTGCATACTCCTACTTCTATCCCATTTCAAGTGATGTTTTTAAAACAAATTTGTCCCACTTTATTTACTTTTTTAGAAAATTAAGGAAATATTAATTATATTTTTTCAACTTTACCCTTGTTTATTGTTATCCACAGTATATATTTTTTTTTCCTTATCACATTTCTCTGTCTAAATTAAATTCAAATGCAATTTAGTCAGTTGTTAGTACTTTTTTTTATAAAAATGAGGTTATTAATTATTTTCTTAATTATAGTATAAAAATCTTAAAAATTCACTTGAAATGGAATGAAGGGAGTAATTCATGTGCTATAAACTATGATGACTTATTTTCTTCGTTTTTTTTTTAGATGAGCTGATGACTTACTTTCTTAGTTCATTTTTTATTTATCAATTAAAGTTCTTGTATGGTAATTAAGGAAGTAATTAAGTCATCTAAACTATAACAAAATGCTCATTAATTTGACTAAATTATCCTTTATCTTACCTAATTATTCCAATTTTAATAATTTTCTATCCATTAATTTGCCTCTAAATTGTAGAAATAGTAGTTACTGCGACACAACTAAAATAATTAAGAGAGAGAGGTGATAAGGTTTTAGAAAATCGTAGAAATAGTTATTATATGTTTAGTAGAGATGAAAAATTAGAAAAAAAATTAATTAGTACTTATTAATCTTTTTAAAATGATAAATAATTTTAAACAAAATAATTTTTCAAAAATAATGAATAAAAATAAATGAATGGAGTTGTAAGGTTGTGATAATACTTGAGGTATTTTCAATATATTGAGTTATAAGGTAAAACTTATTACTGCTATGCCGCTTTAATGATTCAACCTAGAAATTAAATGAATCGTGTAAGAAATTATATTATTATTATTATTATTATTATTATTATTATTATTATTATTATTATTATTGTAAATAGATGTTAAATTAACTAATATACCTTTTTTTTTTCAAAATACATTATTAAAATAGGTTGTACCGTGTTTTTTCAACATAGTTCATTTATTTATAATATATTATTTTTCATTTTATTATAGTTAATGATTTGAATTATGAATGAAAATTTCATAGAACAAAATCAATCACCAACATCACCCATAATGGCATTAACAATGTTACTAGGAACATTATCATCATGAAAGCATATAACACTACAAGAAATTAAAAAACAATTTAAAAACAGAATTTTCCGCTTCTAAATTAAAGATTTATGTTTCTAATTTGTTTTAGAAACGGGAAAAATCTGTTTCTAATTAGTTCGTTGCTAATAACTATAAAAACAGAAATTTCTATTCATTTCTAAATAAATTAGAAATCAAACTAATTTTGTTTCTAATCGTTTTTACTTTTTTCCGTTTTTAATCTATTTCTAGTTAGCAATGAATTATAAACGGAATTCAAAAAAAGAGATAAAACTGTTTCGAAAAGGAATTCTGTTTCTAATCCATTTCTAGTAAGAAAAAATATTTAAAAAAAATTTAGAAACAATTTTTTTTTTCATTTCTAATTAATAAAGGCAAAAAAAAGTAATTTATTGTTAAACCATTTATTTTGAAGTCATTTTAAAAGTAATTAAAAAAACAATAAATTACTATTAAAAAATACAATGTAAATACTATTACTAATATTAGAAAATAAATATAAAAATATTAAAAAAATACTAATAAAAAATACAAATGGAGAATTATCATTAATATGTTATAATAAAAATATTAAAAAAATAAATTACTAAAAAATTTATTAATATATTCCTAACAAAAATACATTAATACTGAAAACATATAAAAATATTATTAAAAATTACAAATAAAAATAAATTAAACAGAAAATTATGACAACTATATCATAGTAAAAATTACTAAAAATTAAATTACTAATAAAATTAAAATGGGAGAAAGAGTTATGAAAAAAAATAAGAGAACAATGAAGTAAAAGAAAATGAAAAAATGAAAAAAATGAGAGAAAAATGAAATAAAAAACTATTAATAAAAAAAAAAGAGAAAAACGAATTAAAAGATAAAAAGGAAGAAAATGATAAAAAAAAAAAGAAATAAAATGGAAGAAAGAATAAAATAAGAGAAAATAAAATGGAAAAAAGTATAAATGGAAAAGAAAAAAGAAAAAAAATGATGTGAAAGATAAAATGAAGAGAATAAGGAAGAAATGAAAGAAAATTAAAGAAAGAGAAATAAAAAGAGGTAGAAGAAAGAGTGATACGAGAAAAAAGAAAAGAAAATAATAAATAAAATGAAAAATGAGAAGGTTTTTTTATAAGCCATTTAGAAAAATAGAGGGATTTTTCCCTTCAAAAATTAGATTTAGATTTCTAAATTCGTTTTTAAATTTAAAATGGAATAGAAATGGATTTTTCCCTTCATACATGGAATCTGTTTCTAAATTTTAAATCTTCCTTTTATTCTTTACAATTTAGAAATAGATTAGAAATTGTATTGAATCCCTGTCTAATTTAGAAACGGAATTTGTAATCTTTTTCTAAATTTTAAACTTCCTTTCATTCACTATAATTTAGAAACATATTAGAAATAAAATTGAATCCATTTCTAATTTAGAAACGGATTCCAATCTATTTCTAATCTATTTTTAATCTGTTTCTAAATTTTGAGATAAACTTTTTTGTGCTGAGATTAAAAATAGAAATTTACTGTTTTTAATTTCTATTTTCATTTTGTTTCTAAATATCGCACTATTTTTTAATGCCAAAAATAACAATAAATTCTTTTTTTGTTTCCACTTCGTTCTAGTTCATTACGATACCTAATAAATAAATTTAGTTTCTATTACGTTGTAAGTCCACTGCAAATTAGAAATGGACATAATTCTTTTCTAAGTTCCGTTGCTATTTCGGTAATATTTTTGTAGTGACAAACCATGAACTGAATTATGGGCCACAAGCAAATATGCCACCAGGTTGCTGGATCGTTGAACATAATGGAAGCTACACGCGAAGAAAACAACTGCATGGCCAACTTAACATCATCCACCAGCAAATCCAAAGGACCCAGATGAGAAGAGCAGACATTAACAGCAGAAACAATGCTCCAACGAGTCTGACTCAACCTGCACCTTGAATGTGGCCTAAAATTAAAAAGTTTGATATAATTGTTGATTAGTGAAAAATTTTTATATTTTCTAACCATTAGGCTTTACATAAATACGGAATATATGTATATATACATATATAAAGGGCTAGGACGAGCAGAATTAAGAGGCCTAGGGCCCAACGCAAGACTAAAAAGATTCAATAAGGATCCATAATTCAAGACTAAAAATTAAGTTGAGCAATGGTACGGAGGAAATCACTGCAAGTCTACAATGATAGCAAAATTTGCCTTAATAGTATGTTAACTGTTACTTGATTTTTGAGACATCCACCCTAAGAACACAAGTTAGCCAAGGAAGAACCAACATCGTGATGAAGAGCAGAATAGAGCCACGGAGATGTTGGACAGACTGGTGAGGCTTGGCAGAGCTCTTGACATTCTCAGTCTCTCGTCGCTCTCTAGGGACTGAGAACATTTATGGGCCTCCGTGAATGCCCACGAGTTACTAGCCACCAATCTCCTAGCTAGAAAACTTTAGTATTTGATTCAAATTCAAAATTTATAAATTTAAATTCATGAATCTAAATACAAAATTATTCAAAATTACAAAATAAAATTATAGATCAATTCCGATAAAAAAGTAACTTGTTATCTTTTGTGTAACATATTTTAAATTTAAAGAAAAAATTTATTTAAATCTAATTTATCATAAAAATATATATATGTATATATAGATCTCACCTAGTGCATAATAAATTTGGCTTAGATGAAAATTCCCAAATTAGCCCTAATTATTAATGTTTCTTTTTCCTATATAATAGATGTAGTCCATAGCCCATATGAGTTTTTCCATAGATGGTTCTTGAGAGTTGAGGGTATTTGCTTTCATTCATGGAACCATCTTGCATTTTATCCAATAAAAGTGATGCTCCTGTTTCAGAAACCAACGCATCTTCAACAAATCATACAAAGTATAAGGAGATCATCTCAACCCTTCCTCGAATTGAAGATAGATGGTATCAGTCTCAGCAAATCCGTGAATACCAAGGCTTTCGGTTCAGTCAAATTATGCTTCAAGGTATCATGTCTGCACAGGAACAATTCAAAGCTCAACCTACTGATATTTTCATTTGCAGCCATCCAAAATCTGGAACAACTTGGCTTAAAGCCCTGTCTTTTGCCATTCTGACAAGAAAACGTTTTATCTATCCCTCTACAAATCCTTTACTTTCTGAGCTTCCACATGATGTTGTGCCCTTTATTGAAACTTTATCCTTCACTGACATTACCAGCAGAGACCCTGAACTTCCACTTTTGTCCACTCACATGCCCTACACTTCCTTGCCCAAGTCCGTTGTAGAGTGTAAGTGTAAAATTATTTACATCTGCAGGGATCCCAAGGATTCGTTTGTTTCAATGTGGCACTTTGCTGGTAAGTTAAGAGGTACAAGGGCAGAAACCTTTCCACTGGAGGAGGCATGTCAGAAATTTTGTGAAGGACTCTATCATGGTGGCCCTTACTGGGATCATGTTTTGGGTTATTGGAAAGCAAGCCTTCAATTTCCTGAGAGAATGCTCTTCATCAAATATGAAGATCTGCAAAATGACACCTTCTCCTATGTCAGGAGAATGGCAAAGTTCATGGGTTGCCCTTTCTCCATGGAAGAAGAAAGACAAGGATTAGTGCCAAAAGTCGTCGACTTGTGCAGCTTTGAAATTCTTAGCAATTTGGAGGTGAATAAGAGTAAAAAGCACAGCTCTTCATTAAGACATATCTGGAAAGTTGAAAAGAATGCATTTTTTAGGAAAGGTAAGGTTGGTGATTGGGAGAACTATTTGACAGCTGATATGGCAGCTACAATTGATCAAATAACTGAACAGAAGTTCAGTGGTTCTGGCTTGTCTTTTAAAGCTCCATAAACATCTTTGTGTCAGTGTAATAATTTTTCCTGTGTTTTAGAATGGTCTGGTATGCTGTTATAGCTTAGAATGATTGCAGCTATTATCTTTAGTTTTTAATAAAAATTAATTTGAATGTTTATCACTCTTCTGTGATCAACCTAAATATGTTTTTAATGATATGAATGAAGGCTTGTACTCGTCTAAGTTTGCAATAAAAATTTGTCAGCTATTCAGTCTTTGGGATTAGAATATGATCGGATATTTTTGGATATTCCATTCAGATATGCCCATTTTGTATTCAGATATTTTATTTTCTGATTATAACTAATTTTTTAATTAGCTCCAATAAAATTAAAAATAAGCAAACGTCAAACCGCATGCCTCCACCAATTTGTGATAAAATAAGGATTAGCTGTAATGTCAGTTTTCTTAAGTTATTTTAGTAGTAGTTAATTATTTTAATAAAAAAATAATTAATGAATTTTAATTTAGTGTTCTTGTTTTGAATTTGGCGAAAAAGCCATCTGCTTAAAACGTGAAATTAAATGATCTTATAATAAACAAGGTAGAATCACCAAATCATTATCAAAAAGATTATCTTGTGAAGCATATGAGAAATTTTGTGAAGGAGTTATTCCTTACTTACTTACTGGGGATTTCATTTTGGGGTCTCAGCTTATTTGAACATTTGAGAGAGGAGAGAGATTTTTTTATTAATGAGGGATATGATTCTTGATAAATTCTCCTCAAGGATGGCAGAGTTCATGGGTTGCCCTTTCTCCATGGAAGAAGAAAGACAAGGATTGGTGCAGAAAGTTGTTGACTTGTGCAGCTTTGAGTTTCTTAGCAATTTGGAGGTGAATAAGAGTAAAAAGCACACTTCTGCAGCAGGAACTTTCAGAATTGAAAACAATGCATTTTTCAGGAGAGGTAAGGCTGGTGATTGGAAAAACTATTTGACAGCTGAAATGGCAGCTCGAATTTACCAAATAACTGAGCAGAAGTTCAGTGAATCTGGCTTGGCTTTCTGATCTCCACAAAACATCTCTGTTTGTCATAATTTGTGTGTTTTAATGGTCTGGTTCTTCCATCTACACATGTACTTCTTATGGTTTAGAAGGCTTGCTCTTTCGATAAAAAAAAAAAATGTCAAACATGGATCACTCTTTTGTAATCAATCGAAGCGTGTTTTTGGTGATCTAAATGAAGGCATGCACTTATCTTTGTTTGCAAATAAAATTTGATTGTTAAGCCTGTCCAACTCGAAAACAATTCATTCTTTAGGAGCTAAGCCTGAGACGGCAATGCAAATTGACTACAAAACCAAACAGAAAAATGGACCCTCACAACAAAAATGACAAATTAAACAAATGAAATATCCAATTAAAATAATTTCCTTCTCGGTAGAAGTTTATATTCTAGAGTAGATATCTACAAACCACCTGTCAACCCTGGCAAGGCATTGCATAGGTTTGTATTCTAGAGCTGTGTGACCTGCTCCCCGTTCATGATCAAGAAAATATTAAAAAAAAAAAAGAGGAAATTTTCCTTTTATAGCTTTTGTTAGATTTCATAAGTATGTATGAAGGGAGAACGAAGCAAAGCCTTCTACTTGCCTTACAGTTGCATACGTCAAAATGTTGTATGCAATATAATTACATGGAAGTAAATTTGCAAAATCATAATCAAAAGTTCAATCTGAAAACCAACCCTGCAATTTTACTATTGACGAACCATGGACGCCAATCATCTTTAACGGTTAAATTTAGAGACTTTATCCATTGTTGTGATGATAATGATTATGAGGGGTTTAAAACATCTAACAGCAGCGAGGAGAATAATTTTGATGTGAGAAAAAAAAAAGAAAAAAAGAAAATGAACTTAGCATATAATCCAAGGTGTAATCATAGTACTTTTGAGTTTAAAGTATTAATGATATTTAAGAATGTCCAACAATTTAAAGATTGTATATCAAAATATGAGATACTTAATGGATATCAAATTAAGTGGATAAGAAGTTGTGACAGCAAATGGAAGGCAAAATGTAGTGGTGGATGTGTCACACCTTATCCCTCTGTAAGGCATAACATGATCCCATATATACCTAATGACTTACCGAACTTCATCTACCGATAACCCATTTAGTACACTACAAGGGATTTTAAAATCATTTTTTTACTTTTTGAAAGTGGTGAGCATTTTTTGTAGGAACTGAAAACATTTAATTGAAGTTGAAATGCAATGTAAAATTTTTGACCAATTTTATTTTTCCGCAAATTCTGGAAAAATTTCGGCAGAGTGCTCGCACTAATTGAGAAAAGCAAAAAATTTACCTGTGGAAAAACACTTCCAATAATAGCACTTCATCAAATCTCAACCACCAAATTACTCAATCAACACAAATCCATCCAATATCCACAATTCATAACATTTGCAAAACAGTTAAGTAAATCCATTCACATTGCATTTAAAATATTTGATTACATTCACAATTTAGTTCATAGACATAAAAAGTCAAAAGACAATATGATTACATATTAATTGTACAACTGCTCAGTTACAATAATACATATGACTCTAAAATTATTTACATCAAATAATTACAAGGGTATAATCAAATACCCGTACAAAAATCTCTGAGTAGTCCCCACAATTAGCAGCTCACTTTGCTGCTTTTTCCTTGCCTTTATTCGCGACAGTAAAAGAAGCTATCGCTGAGTATAAAAATACTCAGTGGTGCACAATAAAATGTAAAATGCATAATATAAAATATTTATAAACAATTCACAATTTAAAAATCTCACAATCACAATTCCAAAATTTTCAAAACTCATTATAGTACAGTTTTGGTCAAATAATTTAATAAATATAGTGTTACCAATTCATACACAACTTAAGTTATGACACAAAATTTCCAATCAATGCCGTGTTGTACACCACGATAAAGCAATCTACAGCCTCACTAATCGAAATCAATGAGGGAGGTGGCTAGCTAGCGAATGAGTACTCATCCGATCTCGACCTCAGCTGGTAAGCCAGAAAGGGAGGAAAATAAACGATCTCAACCCCATAAATGGAGAAGGAATAATGTGATACTGTCATGCTAAGTGTGAATCCAAAATCAATTTAAAACAATTATTTCTAATAATTTATGAGAGATCCCAAACAATTTCCAAAGTCATTTTTTTGCAGTCATAAAGTGGCAACACAATTCATAAATAACACAGCGATTTCATAAAGCATAGCAATTCAAATTTTCAATTGGAAAACAATTACATAAATTTATTTGCACAAACCTGACGTGAGTCACCTCTAGGCCTTGACTCAGTCCTTTATCCCTTTCGGGTCTTTTTCAGCTGAAACACACAATTGACAGTGTTTCAGTATCTTATCTCACAATAAATCCAATAATTAATTCATATATGCTCAATTCTAGCCCCAATATGCTTAATAGGTATGGAAAATCCAATTACACCCACATACCACATTTTGGGTGCCTAATTTGTTGGTTTTGATTGTTTCTTCAAATTTTAGGTCTCTTAGGTACAATTTCAAAATTTCTAGATTTAATATCCTATTTTGTACTGTTCCATTGGTCATGTTGCTGTGAAAATTTGGCAAAGTATTCTTCATAAAACTTGTTCCTTATTGTCTTAAATTTACTTCCCTTTTTGAATCACTCCATTTGGAGTTTTGCAGCCCAAGATATGGCCATTTGAACATAGCTGGCCGGATTAGTTTATCCCAGATTTCTGGGCACCTAATTTGGTTCTGGCAGTTTTGGATCACTAACTTTGGGTGGCAAAATGACTAGGTTATGTGTAGAATTTGGGTTGGTGTTCTTCATAAAAGTTGTAGTACTATGTCATACCTTTCCAATGCCACAAAAATCAGATCATTTGGACCTGTATAGCCCAAGTTATGACCAAATGAACAAACACTGTTTATCTAGTCATTTTGGTACAATGGCAGTGCACTACACTCGGGTTTGACCTAATTGTTCACTATGTTATGGTCATTTTCTAGGCATGGTTGCTGAATGAAAAATGTGTCATGATGTGTCTGTTTTCATTCCCAACTAGCTTCACACCAATTGGGTCTCTAAATTTTCAGTTTTAGTCCCTGAAAGGGACCTAGGTCAAGCTGCCAAAATCTGTACACTAACCAATCAGAATTACAATTTGGTTCTACCAATTCACACACACCAGAGATGCTCCCAATTGACCATTTGTCAACTCAACTAAGGTCAATTGTATCAATTGACCAATTCCCCAATTTTTCTCCAAATTTTCACATGCTCAAGAACCCTAATTACATAAATTTAATATCTAATGAAATCAAAATATATATCCATAGTCTACATATATAATTCAACCTTAATGACCATTCAAATGCATCAAATTCATTCAATTCCAACTCCACCTTTGGCTAGCCGAAATCCCAATCAATCCCCCATATGTGTTTTCTTTTGATTTTTAAGTTGAGTTCTAGGTTAATTGAGCTAAACACACAAATAATAAACTAAAATTTTTAACTTAAATTACTAACCTCAACTTGGATGTCCAATTCTTCAATTCTCTCCTTTTTTCCTTTTCTTTGTTTCTTCAATCTTCTTTTCTAGTTGAGATAGCAAGTTTTTATGGAAGATTTTGGGGGAATTTAGGGTTATGTGTATGGAAAATCAAGCTTGAATCAAGCTTCCATGGTGGATTGTCAATGGAGGTGGCAATGGGAGGGGCAGCCAAAAGTTAAGGAAAGGAAAGAAGTGATTTTTCTTTTTAATTTTTAGGTAGTTTAAGTGTAAATTTATGTATTTGACTTAGTCAAAAAAGTTGGGAAAATAAAATTGATTTTTGACATCACAATGATGTCATCCACATGATGCAATAAACCTTTTTCTTTTCTTTTTCAATTTTCCTTAATTTTTCATTAGTTCTTTAATCTAATTCTCGATTCAGAAATTTTTATTTCTCCAATTTTATTGGACAGTTAGGTCAAGAGTCAGCTCTAGGGGTGAATTGACTAAATTGCCCCTCGCTGGTTCGATCCGGTTTGCAAGTTATTCAATATTTCTTTCGGATCCCTGACCTAATTATTTGACCTACTTAACAATTATTTTCTATGATTTTCTCTTTTCCACTGTGTTCGCAATAGTCCTAAGGACCGCAGCATCACATTTTTCGATTCAGAATTTGGGTTAAGACTGACCTCGCAGTCACTTCCCGGGAAGGTCACCCATCGCTGTGACTCTCGGCTCATTTAAACTTTTATGTTCTATTTTTTCTTATTTATACTTACCTATCTGGCAATCACTAATTATTTACATTCAGGGCTTATCTATATATCTTATACATGGTTCTACTTCCCTTAATTGTCCGGACCGACACCGGTCACTGAAACAGTAAAATATACTAGGCCATGCAAATAGGAGTGTTACAATTCTCCCCCCCTTAAAATAAATTTTGTCTCAAAATTTTACCTGGTATTAGTCTCTGAACAGCTGTGGGTGCTGCCTCCTCATGTCCTCTTCTCGTTTCCAAGTAGCCTCCTGGCCTGAATGATGGTTCCACAGCACCTTTACCAACAGTATCTGCTTGTTCCGTAGCTGCTTCACCTCATAAGCCAGAATCTCTATGGGTTCTTCCTCATATGTGAGGTCCGGATTTACTTCAATTTCTTCCACTTGTAGTACATGAGATGGGTCGGATCTATACCTTCTCAACATGGATACATGAAAGATGTTATGTATCCTCTCCAACTTTGGAGGTAGTGCCAAACAGTATGCCAGATGACCCACTCTCTCCAGAACCTCATATGGCCCGATGAAATGAGGACTTAGTTTCCCCTTGTTGCCAAATCTCATAATTTTCTTCCAAGGGGAAACTTTGAGGAAAACTTTCTCACCCACTATATACTCAATGTCTCGCCTCTTCAAATCAATGTAGGACTTCTGACGATCTGATGCAGCCTTGAGTCGATCTCTGATTAATATGATTTTCTCCTTAGTCTGCTAAACAATTTCGGGCCCAATCATCTTCCTTTCACCCACTTTATCCCAACACAAGGGAGTTCTACACTTTCTGCCATATAGAGCATCATATGGAGGCATCCCAATGCTTGATTGGTAGCTGTTGTCATAAGTGAACTCAATCAAAGGCAAGTGCATGTCCCAACTACCCTCAAACTCAATCACACAAGCCCGTAGCATGTCCTCCAAGATCTGAATTACCCTCTCAGACTGGCCATCTGTCTGTGGGTGGAATGTCGTGCTGAAGTTCAGTCTAGTTCCTAGGGCTCTCTGAAGACTATCCTAGAATCTAGAAGTGAACCTAGGATCTCTGTCAGATATAATGGATATTGGCACTCCATGCAGTCTCACAATCTCATATATGTACAACTTGGTCAATCTTTCCAAACTATTGTCCATCCGGATAGGCAGAAAGTGAGCAGACTTGGTTAGTCTATCAACAATGACCCATACTGCATCATGACTCTTCTGTGTCTTCGAAAGTCCCATCACAAAATCTATAGTTATTCTCTCCCATTTCCATTCCGGTACTGGTAGTGGATGTAACAAACCAGCTGGTGCTTGATGCTCTGCCTTCACTTGTTGACAAGTTAGGCATTTGGAAACAAATTCTGCTACATCTCTTTTCATACCCATCCACCAATAGTGTTCTTTCAGCCCTCTATACATTTTAGTACCACCAGGGTGCATAGCAAAAGGAGACTCATGTGCTTCCTTCATAATGATCTGCCTCAAATCTACATTATGAGGAACACACATTCTGCCCTGGTGTAGTAATAGACCGTCATCTCTCACTGAGAATTCTGCTTTCTTGCCCTGTCTGACTTCTTCTAATAGCTTTTGATATTTTTGATCATTCTGAGCAGCCATTCTGATATGATCAATCAATACTGGCTGTACACGCTATGCAACTGCTGTCTGCCCCTCATCATTAATCTCTAAGCTGGCATGCAATGCTCTCAACTCATGTACTATAGACAAAGGAGAAACCTGCAAACTTGCCATAGTCTTACAACTTAAGGCTTCAGCCACAATATTTGCCTTTCCTGGCTGATAGTCTATCAGACAATCATAGTCCTTAATCAATTCTAACCATCTCCTTTGTCTCAAATTCAACTCTTTCTGAGTGCCCAGATACTTCAAACTCTTATGATCTGTGTAGATGTAGCACTTCTCCCCATACAAATAGTGTCTCCAGATCTTAAGAGCAAAAATAATAGCTGTTAGCTCCAAGTCGTGTGTTGGATAGTTCCTCTCATGCTGTTTCAACTGGCATGATGCATATGCAATGACATTCCGATCTTGTATCAGTATACAGTCTAACCCATTGTGAGAAGCATCGCTATATACTATGTATTCTTTACCCAGGGTAGGTAAAGTCAGGACTGGAGCTTCAGTCAAACATTTCTTTAATGCATCAAAACTCTGTTGGCATTTATCCGTCCACTGAAATTTCATATCTTTCCGGAGCAGCTTGGTCAGTGGAGATGCCAACATGGAGAACCCTTTCACAAAATGGTGATAGTATCCAGCTAAACCCAGAAAACTGCGAATCTCTGTGACATTTCTGGGTGGCTTCCAATTAAGGATAGCTTCTATTTTACTTGGATCTACCTTAATGCCTTCTGCCGATACTATATGCCCCAAGAAGGATATTTCTTTCAGCCAAAATTCACACTTCGACAATTTTGCATATAGTTGTTTCTCCCTCAAAGTCTGCAGTACAATCCGCAGATGTCTATCATGCTCCTCTGAACACCTCGAATAAACTAATATATCATCTATGAATACCACTACAAACTAGTTGAGGTATGATTTGAAGATAGTGTTCATCAGATCCATAAAAGCAGCTGGAGCATTAGTTAACCCGAATGGCATGACCAAAAACTCATAATGGACATAGCGGGTTCTAAAGGTAGTTTTATGGATACTCTGATTTTGTACTTTCAACTGATAATAACCCGATCTCAGGTCAATTTTGGTGAACACAGCTGCACCCCTCAACTGATCAAACAAGTCATCAATGTGGGGCAATGGATATCTATTCTTTATTGTCACCTTATTCAACTGCCGGTAGTCAATACATAAGCGGAGAGTGCCATTTTTCTTCTTTACAAACAGCACTGGCGCTCCCCAAGGTGACACACTAGGGCGGATAAAGCCATTGTCCAGCAACTCTTGCAACTGTACTTTCAATTCTTTTAGTTCTGCTGGTGCGATTCTATATGGTGTTATGGAGATTGGGTCCACACCAGGCATAATATCAATCTCAAACTACACCTCTCTCTCCGGAGGTAATCCTGGCAACTCATCAGGAAACATATCCGGATAATCACATACAGTAGGGATGTCCCTTAATGCTGGACTCCCCACTCGGGTGTCCATCACATGTGCCAAGTATGCTTCACACCCTTTTCTAATCATCTTTCTGGCCAGTGCAGCTGAAATGATGTTTGATGGCAATAACTGCCTCTCCCCGTGTATTACTACATCACCATACTGAGGAAGACCAAAAGTGACTGTCTTCAGTCTACAGTCAATCATAGCGTGATGCCTGGCTAACCAATCCATGCCCAAGATGATGTCAAAATCTCTGAAGGGCATTTCAATCAGGTTGGACAGAAAAGTGTGTCCTTGGATCACCAAAGGACAATCCCTATATATTCTATTTATCCTGACCTCCTGGCCTAATGGACTAGTTACTAGCACATCATAATCCATTCTTACACATGGAATAGCAGTAAAACAAATCACACTAGCACTGACATGCGAATGTGTGGAGCCAGGATCAAATAGCACATATACGTCTTGGTCAAGGATTGAGAAAATACCAGCTACTACATCTGATGTTTCAGCCTCCTCCCTCTGACGCATTGTGTACACTCTGGCTGGTGCGCCACTGGGTTCTGGCTGGTTAACAATGCTCTGACTTCCTAGGGTGTTACCCCTACCACTGCCTCTACCTCTACCAGAAGGCTGTGAACCTCTTGGAGTAGAGACTTGGGCTGATCCCTCAGACGTAGCAGGAGGTCTAGATCGGCTCAAACTAGTACGATCTTTCGCGAAATGTCCTATCCCTCCACAATTAAAGCATGCACCGGTGGCCTTGAAACACACCCCACCATGTGTTCTACCACAAGACTCACACTGCCGAACTGATAAAGCTCCCCGAGATGCCTATTGAGTCTACTGATCAAACCGAGGTGGTCTTTGGCCAGAGAATTTGCCTCTACCAGATAGGCGGGAGCTGGATCCCCCAGACTGTTTCCTCTTCCCAGAACTACTCTTAGTAGGTTGGCCAGTAGCTTTCTCGATTTTCTCTTTCTCTTGAGTATTCTTTTTCACTGACCCTTCCATTTCTATCCTCTCACATTCCAAGGCTTGTGATATCAACTCAGAAAAATTCTGCTGTCGGAACCCCACTACTTGCATTCTCAATGTAGGCCTTAACCAGGCCTCAAACCTCTTGCATCTGTCTCTGGGGGTGGAGACCAAGCTTCCAGCATAGTGGCTTAGCCTTGAGAAGTCCCGCTCATATTCTGC
Organism: Hevea brasiliensis; assembly: GCF_030052815.1. Lineage (NCBI taxonomy): Eukaryota > Viridiplantae > Streptophyta > Magnoliopsida > Malpighiales > Euphorbiaceae > Hevea > Hevea brasiliensis. Next base: position 64,657 of record NW_026614772.1, read on the forward strand.
TATGGTCTGGTCCCCTTGCTTTAGATTCAAAAATTCTTGCACTTTCATGTCAATATAGGTATCGGGGACCCATTTCTATCTGAACTCCCTCAAGAAATCTGCCCATGTAAGAACAAGTGGCTCAACCAGGCTGTGAGGGATGGTCTTCCACCATTCATACGCATCCCCTTGCAGAAGAGATACTGAGTATTCAAATTTTAATTCCTCGGCACATTGCAGCTTTCTAAATACCCTTTCCATCCGTTCTAGCCACTGTTCTGCTTCCAGTGGGTCCACGGTGCCCTTGAACTCGGTAGCCCCAAATTTCATTAATTTTTCATATTGCCGAGTTGGGGGCTGTGGTTGTGCTGCAGGTGCTTGCATCTGAGCTTATGGTGGCACATTTCCCGCCATTTGTTGAAAGAACGCAGCCATCTGCTGTGCAAACTGAGCAAAAAACTGTGGTGCTTGAGGAGGAGTTGGAGTGGCTAACCCACTCACATTCTAGAGTGCCGGGGCTTCTCCTTGGGCCTCAGCCTCTACAGATTGCTCTATGGAATGATCTCCCTCTTTCATTCCATTTTCAAGAATTTTTACTTCCTGAGATCAAACACAAGCAGGTTGACCTCCATTAGTACATATTCATGATGTAAATATGTCATATGTATCAATTTAGGACACTTGAGCAATTGTACTTATCAAAGGAAATATGCACATGCACAATCAAAATTCATTTCAAAACCATGCTCTGATACCACTAAAACATGTCACACCTTACCCCTCTATAAGGCATAACATGATTCCGTAGTATATCTAATGACTTATCAAACTTCACCTACCGATAACCCGTTAAGTATACTACAAGGGATTTTAAAATTATTTTTTTACTTTTTGAAAGTGGTGAGCATTTTTGGTAGGAACTAAAAACATTTAATTGAAGTTAAAAAGCTATGTAAAATTTTTTACCAATTTTATTTTTTCGCAAATTCTGAAAAAATTTCGGCAGAGTGTCGATAGTAATTGAGAAAAACCAAAAATTTACCTGTACAAAAACACTTCCAATAATAGCACTTCATCAAATCTCAACCACTAAATCACTCAATCAACACAAATCCATCCAATCTCCACAATTCATAACATTTGCAAGACAGTTAAGTAAATCCATTCACATTGCATTTAAAATATTTGATTACATTCACAATTTAGTTCACAGACATAAAAAGTCAAAAAGACAATATGATTATATATTAATTGTACAACTGCTTAGTTACAATAATACACATGATTCCAAAATTATTCATATCAAATAATTACAAGAATATAATCAAATACCCATACAAAAGTCTCTGAGTAGTCCCCGCAATCAGCAACTAGCTTTGCTGCTTTTTCCTTGCCTCTATCTGTAACAGCAAAAACTTTACTACTTTTTCCTTGCCTCTATCTGCAACAGCAAAAGAAGCTATCACTGAGTATAAAAATACTTAGTGGTGTACAATAAAATGTAAAATGCATCATATAAAACATTTATGAACAATTCACAATTTAAAAATCTCACAATCACATTTCCAAATTTTTCAAAACTCATTATAGCACAGTTTTGGTTAAACAATTTAATAAATACAGTGTTGTCAATTCATATACAACTTAAGCTATGACACAAAATTTCCGATTAATGCCATGTTGTACACCACGACAAAGTGATCTACAACCTCACTAATCGAAATCAATGAGGGAAGTGGCTAGCTAGCTAATGAGTACTTCCGATCTTAACCTCAGCTGGTAAGCCAGAGAGGGAGGAAAATAAACGATCTCAACCCCATAAATGGAGGAGGAATTATGTGATACTGTCATGTTAAGTGTGAATCCAAAATCAATTTAAAACAATTATTTCCCGGCTCATTTAACCTTTTAAGTTCTGTTTTTCTTATTTATACTTACCAATCTGGCAATCACTAATTATTTGCATTCAGGACTTATCTATATATCTTATACATGGTTCTACTTTCCTTAATTATCCGGACCGACACCGGTCACCAAAATAGTAAAATATACCAGGCCATGCAAATAGGGGTGTTACAGGATGCAAATGGAAATTAATGTAGGGGGATAGGTCAGTGCAAGTTAGGATTTAATCATGAAAATTGAGGTAATAATGACAATAATAAAGATACTTAAAAATAAAATAAAAAGAGAATTAAATAAAAATTGAATTAAATACTTAACATAAAAGATAATAATAATTACTATAATCATAAAGCATAATAATCTCTCCAAGTGTCACGTGTCAAAAATAAAAGAAAACTGTACACATGACAATACCAAGAAAAATTCTATCTGCTTTATATATAGATAACAATACCCTCTAGTGAACATTCGATTAATTGAATTAAACTGAATTAAATTTTAACTAATTTAATTATTAATCAATTTTAAAAATATTAATTGAATTGAACAAAAATTAAGAAAAAATTGAATTTAACTGAAATTAAAAAAAAAATAAAAAAAAACTCGACCGGTTATGACTATAGCAAAGAAAAATGAAGACTTTTGCGGTTTACAAATTTGGGAATGAGCATGGCTTATGGAAAAACCTAATTAAAGAGAAATGAAAGGTTGGACTACGAGAACAAAGGGTGGGGAAGGGATTAGCTCAAAAATATAAAGAAAAATTAAAATTTTTTTTTAATTTATGAAATAAAAAAGTTTATATATATGATTATAAAAAAGTGTTTATTTTAATAGATTTAAAACTTTATAGTTTTAGATTGAGAATTTTATTAAAATTAAATATTTTTTGGCTTATGGTTAATACGTATTCCTCAATAAATATTTATTTAGTCATGTAATTAGTCAAATCATTTAAAATTTATATGATTTATGTTTTAAATATATAATTTATAAACAATTGTATATCTTATTTTTTTAAAAAAAATACTTTTTATTGGATTATTAAGAAAGCATATTTTACAATGAAAGTTTTAATAATCTGTTACTCAGTTCAAAGATGGTTGAAAATATTTTAATTTATATTATTAACGTTGATTAATATTTAAAGAGTAATAATTATCAGTTCACAAATTCTCCTTCCCATATAAAATAGGATTAACTTAAAGGAGTTTGATGAAACATTCAGTTGATTTAAGCCATATATTTGTTTAAAAATGAACCTTTTTTTATTCAAATTAATTAACGTGGATTTTATTTACTGAATATGTTTTATCTACACCTTGATATATACACTCAATCAATTTACAGATGTCACATTATATAAAATTATGATGGGTCCTATCTAAAATCATGATAGAGCCTATCTAAAATTATAGTTTATTAAATTTCCATTGATTGTGTACAAGTATTTTCTTTATTTAATTTTTAAAGTAATTTTAAATAATTTATTATTGATAAATTGATAATATAAATATATTTTATATTATGAGATTGATGAAATTATTAATATAACATCTATGTAATTAATTGGAAAGATTTTAGGAATTATTATATTTCTAATTCTAAATTAAAATTTATAATAGAATTTCTCACATAAATAATATTTTTAAAATAAAATTTATAGTTTAAAAAAATTTTAATTTATATTATTTATTTAAATATATTTTAAAAAAATTAACAGAAAATTACACATAAAAAAGTTTAATTATATGTAACGACTATAAACACGTTCTAAAAAACTAGCTGTGTTAAAAGTTTTAAAGTTCACAATTTATAAATACATATAATTATGAAAATAAAATAAAAATTGTTAAAAATAAAATGCAAGTTGCTTAAAGGGGCAAAGGCTTAAAGGTGTAAAATTATCATGTAAGAATAGAGAGAACTTAAAATTATCGTAATTTTAAAAATAATTTATTTTTATCATTAATTTATGTGTGTGTATTCTACATATTAAAAAAAATATTGTATTTGTTGACAAGTGCTTGTCCCTAGCTATTGGCTTTTCCTTGATCAAATCTGTGAGGAATCATTACTTTTGCAACTTATCCTCACATTTTGTCGGCACGATGAAATTAAATTTAAAATATAACATTTGATTAATTAGATTTAGAAATTAATAAATTGAATTAATTTGTCTCAAATATATTTATAATACGCGCTAATAGCATTATTATCTAGTTTTTGAAATTTTATAAAAATAATAAGTAAATTCTTATATTTTTAACAAATTTTTTTTTTGAAAAATACTTTTTAAAAAACTATATTTGGAATTTTTTTTAATTGTTGACAAGAATTTATAAATCAGCCCTAATCATTCATGTGTTTTTTCCTATATAATAGATGTAGTCCATATGAGTTTTTTGATAAATGGTTCTTGAGAGTTGAGGGGATTTGCTTTCATTCATGGAACCATCTTCAATCTTATCCAATAAAAGTGAGGCTCCTGTTTCAGGAACCAGCGCATCTTCAACAAATCATACAAAGTATAAGGAGATCATCTCGACTCTTCCTCGAATTGAAGATAGATGGCTTCAATCTCAGCAACTCCATGAATACCAAGGCTTTTGGTGCGGTCAAAATATACTTGAAGGCATCATGTCTGCACAGGAACACTTCAAAGCTCAACCTACTGATATTTTCAGTTGCAGCCATCCAAAATCTGGAACAACTTGACTTAAAGCCCTGTCTTTTGCTGTTCTGACAAGAAAACGTTTTAGCTATTCCTCTACAAATCCTTTGCTTTCTGAGCTTCCACATGATGTTATGCCCTTTATTGATATTTTAGCATTCACTGATATTACCAGCAGAGACCCTGAACTTCCACTTTTGTCCACTCACATGCCTTACACTTCCTTGCCCAAGTCCATTGTAGAGTGTAAGTGTAAAATTATTTACATCTGCAGGGATCCCAAGGATTTGTTTATTTCATTGTGGCACTTTACTGGTAAGTTAAGAGGTACAAGCGCAGAAACCTTTCCATTGGAGGAGGCATGTCAGAAATTTTGTGGAGGACTCCATAATTATGGCCCTTACTGGGATCATGTTTTGGGTTATTGGAAAGCAAGCCTTCAATTTCCCGAGAGAATGCTCTTCATCAAATATGAAGATCTGCAAAATGACACCTTCTCCTATGTCAAGAGAATGGCAGAGTTCATGGGTTGCCCTTTCTCCATGGAAGAAGAAAGACAAGGATTAGTGCAAAAAGTCGTCGACTTGTGCAGCTTTGAGATTCTTAGCAATTTGGAGGTGAATAAGAGTAAAAAGCACAGCTCTGCAGCCGGACAATATTTGAAAATTGAAAAGAGAGCATTTTTTAGGAAAGGTAAGGTTGGTGATTGGGAGAACTATTTGACAGCTGAAATGGCAGCTACAATTGATCAAATAACTGAACAGAAGTTCTGTGGTTCTGGCTTGTCTTTTAAAGCTCCATAAACATCTTTGTGTCAGTGCCATAATTTTGCTTGTGTTTTAGAATGGTCTGGTATGCTCTTATAGCTTAGAATGATTGCAGCTATTATCTTTAGTTTTTAATAAAAATTAATTTGAATGTTTATCACTCTTCTGTGATCAACCCAAATATGTTTTTAATGATATGAATGAAGGCTTGTACTCGTCTAAGTTTGCAATAAAAATTTGTCAGCTATTCAGTCTTTGGGATTACAATATGATCGGATATTTTGGATATTCAATTCAGATATACCCATATTGTATTTGGATTTTATGTATTGGAAGAAGAAGAAGAAGATGGGATTTAGATATACCCATATTATATTTGGATTTTATGTATTTGAAGAAGAAGAAGAAGTTTCAGCGTCTCGAAAGCGAAGGAAGACAAATTTCTTTACGGGTAATGTGAGGACAAACTTTGCGGGAAAAAAGAAAAGCGAGGGCAAAGATGCTTTGGATAAGGAGTGTCTTAATTTCTTTTGCTTGATGGAGTAACTCACCTCCTCTTCTTGAACTTCTTGTAGCTAGCTACTAATTTTAATTTGCTATTAATATATATAATTGTCTTTAGTGTTAAATTGGGAAAATTATATAATTTTTAAAAATCTTTAGAACTTATTTTAATTAAATTTAAAATTAAACTAATTTTCTTACATAATACTTAACCTTAAGTCTAAAAAAACATCCGGTAGAGAAGTTATTATATACAAATTTAATGGTAAGTTATCCATTATTAATACTTTTAGTACTGAAAAGCTATTCAATAAAGATTTGACACCTCTTATTCCATGCAAAATTTATAAACAAATTTTAATTTTAAATATTTCTATAAAATTAAAATTTAAAATTATTTTAATAGTAATTATATTTATATTAAAAATTTTATTATAATTTTATATTTCTAATTCTATGAGTATTAAAAATTATTTATTACAATAAAATTAATAAATAGTATTAAATATCGAATCTCATTTATATTAATTTATATTTTAATTATTCTAAATATTTACAAATTTATAATATTAAATTATAAAATTACTCTTAAAAAGTAACTATTTAATTAACATAATTATAAAACTATTATTATTAAAAAAAATACCTATTTAATTGAATAAAAAATTTGTATTTGTCTCAGTAGATATAAAATTCTAGTCTTGTTTAATGACAAATATTTTATTTGTTATAAATTTGTAGCTATTTTTTAAAATATTAATAATGGATAACTTTTATATTTATACACTCTATTTTCCTGTAATAAAACTGAAGCTTAATTAATTTTGACTAATATTTTTTTTCAATATATTTCTTTTATCTTTTATTTTCTAACCAGCAAAATCTATTTATAAGTCTTTAAATTTTTTACGTTTTTGTATGTGATAGGTATCATTCTTATAAGAGTAGTTGCATGCAAATGTGATTAATAAGATTTTATTATATTATCAATTTTAAATAAAATCTATATTCTTGCAAATTCAATGATATTTGTATATAAATAGACTAAGATAGATTGATTTTTCTTTTTTTTTTTTTCATTTTAATATTGATGTATTTTATAATATTTGAGATGATTAATATCATTTTTACATAAGAATGCATTTTATATGTGATTGCATGAGATTTTAATTTTTTGGGTCTATTAATTATTTTAAATGTAGATTAATTATAATTTATTATTATCCTTACATGCATGAACATATTTTTTTATTTTTAATTTATCAATCCATCTTAGTTAGATTGTTAATTTTGACTACAAGATTATAAGAAATCCTAGTTATATTTTTATATATATTTATGTAAAAAGTTATACTCATCTCGTTATTAATTTTAAGTTGTTATAGTTTAAATTTTTAAAATAATAAAAAGGAAAGAAATATATGGAAAGGAAAAAAAACACAATTTGACTACTTTAGAGTATTAATTATATAATAAATATGAATTAATTAAAAATACATGATTATATTTATGTTAACCTATAATGTATTTAAAACATATATAATATAATTTATAATTTTAAAAAATATTTATAAATATATTAAATATTTTTAAAATTGTTTATATTAAACTGACAATATAAAGTTTCAAGATATCAATATAAAGAAAATGAAAATTTTATAATGATAATTCACCAAATTACTGGATACAATTTAAAAGTTATCCTATTTTCTAATTTTATAAATAATCTTTTTCACGTTAATCTAAGTTATACTATCTCTTTATGTAATTAATATTATTTTAAATTACAAAAAATATAATATAAGCAAGTTAAACTTTTTTCAAAATAAAATAACAAAATTTACATAAATTTAATTTTTTATTAATTTATTTTAATTTTTAAATATTTTCATCCATTTATATGTTTAAAACATATTATTATATATTTTTTATTAAATTACATTCAATTTGATAATTATGTTATTATTATATATAACACATAACTTTTATAAAAATATGATAAGATAAAAAGCATACTAATTTTAAATTAAAAAATAATTTTATTTATATAATTAATTAAAATAATATTAAAATTAATATTTAATAATATTATGATAATATTATATTATATAAAAAATAAAAAAATTATATATAAAAAATTAAATAACAAATATGCACAACGAGAATAATACCGTGCAATACACATGACAGAAAATATTAGAATTATAATGGTACTTGCATTCTGTTGACTTTTAAGATTCTATCCTTTATTGAGTTTTTTTTTTTTTAAATGAAAGTTATTATGTAATTTTATAATTAAAATTTTTTAGCCTAATAAAATTTTAAAATTAAAAAAAAAATTCAAATGAAATGAATAAAATTTATCTAATCCAAACTCAAATAATGAAATCATATTAAAAACTACTCTTTTTTTTCCAATTATAACTAATTTTTAATCAGCTCCAATAAAATCTCTATTAAAATAAGCTAACGTGAAACACCTGAATTGAGGAGAAGATGCTACAAAGACAATATATTTTCTTTTTTTTTTTGTTTTTTTTTTAAATTTGGGTCCATATCCTTAAGAAAAAGGTTTTCTTATAGATTTTGATCACCTTGGCCAATTCTCTAGTCACACTAGCTTCCTTATAGGAAAATGGTTATTAAAAGTTGACTTGGCTAGTTATTCTAATGAGGAGTAGAATTTCATGCTGTAAAAGATTGATAATAGTATATTTGGACCTAAAAGACGAAGAACAATGGTATGAAGACATAGGAAAGTATCTAAAAATGAGAGAATACTCGCAATTAGCCAATAAAAGAGACAAAACAACAAATCATAGATTAACTAATCAATTTACTTTGGTTAGGGGTAACTCCACAAAAGGTTCATTTTTACGTGATAAGGATGGAATGAAAATGACCTGCGACCTACTGTTGGATTAAAACTAAGACAAGGACCACAAAATTCATTGATTAGAGATATCAATTTCTTAATAAAAGTATAATATGAGGATCAAATTATTAATAAAAATAAATTTAAGAATCAAATTTGATAATGTAAAAAATAGTACCTTCTTATATAGGAGTCTCAATTTGGTCTTAGCTAAGGGACCTCTAAAATAGAGAAAATTCAATTAAAGGTTCACCAAAATCTATTCTTGCTGAGATCCTCTAACGCTCAAGTTAAGGAAGGTGATTATTTGTAATAATAGAGAGAAATGGCACATTTGGTATCTTATTAAATCATTGAGAAAATTATTTTTTTAAATATATTAATTAGACAGTATTAAAAAATAATTAAAAATTAAATTTAATCAGTTTTAATTATACTAAAATAACAAAATAACTTTTTCTAAACTATTTTTTTCAACAGCATCTAAAATAGTGCTTTTATTCAGAAAAGTAGTTTCAGACTCTGAAACTCAATACCAAACAGGGCTAAAGTATGTAGAGAATAGGGAGAAGTAATAAATGAGTAAAATAGAAGGTTGAAGGTGAAATCTGTAAAGCTTCCATGAATAATGGCATGTCTGAGTTCCTATTCATAGTTGATCTTTTTTTGCTATGAAGTAATGACAGGCAAGTGGATCAACTTGCTCCCTTACTCATGCATTTAGCTTATTTGGGAAATATTTTATCTTTTATAAATCGGGCGATGAGTTTGTATTGATAAGCATTATTAGCGGATCCCAGTAAGGCTACAAGTCAACAATGATGGGCGTGAGAAGTGGGCATGCACACCCACACTTGTACATATATATTTCGCTTGTTCCCTTGAGAAAATTAATATATCATTTTATTTTTTTTAGAAACTCATAAGTTAATGCTACTGATAGAGATCGCCAGCTTCATATCCCTCTGAAGTAATTTTTAATTAGACTAGAAAAATAGTGATTTATTTTTAAAAATATTTCTTATTTTTAAATTATAAGAATTTTAATAATGTACTTTACTGTAGAAATTATCACATGGCATATATACTTTTTCCTACTTTATTTATATTTTATTGGTATGTTTCAATTAATTTAGAAAATAATCTATTAATCAATTTATTTATTTATTATCACACGAAATAAAATGTTAATTAATTAAAAAGTTTATTATAAACAAATTTTAATAATATGATTGTGAAAATATAAAAATATATATATATATATATATATATATACATATATATATATATATATATTAAATTATATTATTAAAATAAAAATAATAAATAATCTACGTTAGGAACAAACTATAATTATATAATGTAATTAAATTAGTTAAATTTGTTATCTTGGATCCGCAATTAATCCTAAGGATCATCATATGTGAATTGGTAGATTTCTTATAGTTGGTATTGCTACACATAAGGTCATTTTTATGGTAAGAGACTATGATCTAATTACATTTTCTAATAAAATAGATCTATTTAAACTATGATAAAATAAGTTATTTATTGCTGTATTATCAACTTTTTATTAAATTCAAAAATTGGACATAAAATTTTGAAGATTTTAAAAATAATGTTAATATTTTGTGAAAATTAAAACATTTGAACTAAAACCAAATAAGTAAGAGGTTTGAATTTTTTTTTAAAAAATAATTTAGCCTTTTCTCATAATATGCTTGTAATAATAGTCAATTCATGAAATGATGTGACTTGCTAAATTATTGCTAAAAACAAACTATATATATATATATATATAGGAATAAAAGTTGCATTGTTGGATTACTTTATATAAAAGTTGCATTGTTGGATTACTTTATATAATGTATGGCAATAATTTCTCCAAGCCAATTAAATAATGTACTAAATGATTAATTATGAGGATAGTGATATGTGTGGGTACCATTGTCCATTTGAAATAAATGGCATATGTAGATGTTGTGAAAATCACACTCACATAAATTAAAAGAACATAAAATTTAATATGATTTGGCATAAGTCTAATCCATCAAATAAATTTATTATAAAGTAAAAATAATTATACAATCATTAATTATTTTTCTCACCCTCAAAATTACTCAAACAAAACTCATAAAATTCAGAGCACCTTTCTACTTCTTGAAATCTCTTCAATATAATGGTCAACTAACTAGTCATATGTATAGGCGATTAAAACCTAGTTCTTACGAGACTCTAATTATTAAACTTCATAATTTAAATTATTTTAAACTTCCTATTTTATTTCTTCCTAAATTAAATTTTATCCTAATTAATTTTAATTCCTAATTCTAATTGGACTTGGACTCTAACAGTCTCCACCTTTAAGTCATATATAATTAATCTTCACAACTTCTGTAAAAGTCAATTTTTTTTAAATACTTCATTGCACTCTTGATTATTGATGTTGTCTCTTACTTCAACTTGCATTCTTCCAATCAATGTGTTTCTTTTGCAATTTGTAAAATTCTTTACACCAATCTTCTTGTTTTTCATGATCACGAGAGTACTTTAACTAAGTCTCATGACACCACCATGAATCAAACATCTATAACCTAAAAAATCAAATCTACCCAAGGAAATTAAATTCCTTTCAAATTTAGGAAAGTGTCTCACTTCATCGAACAATTTTACACAATCACCATATAGCTTAATTTTTCATTCTTTCAAGACCTTCAACCTCCATCCTATTCCCATTGGCTATATTCACTTTGTCTCTTTTCTTTTCTTCAATCACATTAAACCATTCATTCTTTGAGCAAATATAGAATGGGCAAACAGAATCCATTAACCACTCAACTTGTGATGGATCTTTTGCCATTTCCTTATCATTATCCATATTCAAACATTTACTATCAACACTATCATCAATTGCAATTGCAGCTCTTTTTAAATTGTTTAAACTCTGTAAGATCTTCCTTTATCTTCATACAATGGTATTGAATATGGTCCTTCTCATGACAGTAGTAGCATTCTCTATTTTCAAGGTCTACTCGTGATTTTGAGCTCGATCTATTATTTTTTCTCTAATTATTTTCACGTGGATTGCTTCTATCATGACTAGAACCACTAACAAAAGCTCCAATTCCATTGCTACTACACGTCTTCTTGAACTTCTCATTATTCAAGATAATAGCGGTAACCTCCTCCACCTTCAAAGTCTCCTTCCCAACTGTTAGGGTTGTTACCAAACTTTTATAAGATTGTGGGAGAGAGGTTAGAAGCAAGAGAGTTTTGTCTTCATCATCTACTTTCACAACCACACTAACTAATTGGGTAATTAACTTATTAAAAACAATAAGGTAATCCTTTACATCAGTACCTTCCTACATTCTGAGTTTGTACAATTCCTTCTTCAAGTACAAATAATTTGTGAGTGACTTTGACATGTGCAGGCTTTCCAATTTCTTCTACAAAACAACTGACGAAATCTTCTACAAAACATTATACTTCACATTAAGGGCTAACGTCAATCTAATCGTACTCACGACCCTTTGTTGAAATTCCTCTCAATCATCATCTTTCATGGTTACTAATTGCTTCTCGTTCAATGCTTTGATTAATCCTTATTATATAATGACATCCTTCACAGTGCTTTGCCACAAATTAAAATTAATTTTCCCATCGAACGACTCCACCTCAAATTTTGAGCTCGCCATCTTTGACATTTTGAACCATAACTCTGATATCAATTGTTGTAAAAATCATACCCACATAAATTAAAAAATATAAAATTTAATCTGGTTTGGCATAACCCAACTCCACCAAACAAATCCACTATAAAGGAAACAAAAAAAATTATACAATTTCTAATTATTTTTCTCACCCTCAAAATTATTCAAACAAAACTTACGAAATTTAGTACACCTCTCTATTTTGTGAGCTCTCTTCAATATAATGGCCAACCAACCACTCATATATATAGGCCATTAAAACTTAGTCCTTTTGAAACTTTAATTATGAACTTCATAATTTAAATTCTACTAAACTTCCTATTTTATTTCTTCCTAAAGTATACTTTACCCTAATTAATTTTAATTCTTAATTCTAATTAGACTTGGACTCTAACAAATTTTATATCTAATTTAACTAAATAGAAATTAAGAAAAAAAATCCAATTTAATTGAAATTGAAAATATTCAATGGGCTATTGATTATAACTAATTGAATAAAAAAATAAAATATATATTTTGTATTATTAATTAATTAATTAATTATTAATAAAAATATTTTTATAATTTTTTATTTGTAAAAAATATGATTTAATATTAATAAGAGAATAATTATAACTTAAATATTATTATAAAATTATAAAAATAATAATTATAAATAATATATTATTAATAAATTATAATTAATATATTAATTAATAGAAATTTAGTTTTTCAATTAGTTCAGTTACCCAATAAAAGGTAATCGAATTGATAATTGAAAATCGAAATTTTAATAATTACTAATAGAAAACTGAACGGGATCGAACTTATTCTTACCAAAATAACCAAATTTCATTAGTTTGGTTTGGTTTTCAGTTATAATTGAATAGTGCATACTCCTACTTCTATCCCATTTCAAGTGATGTTTTTAAAACAAATTTGTCCCACTTTATTTGCATTTTTAGAAAATTAAGGAAATATTAATTATATTTTTTTCAACTTTACCCTTGCATGTTTATTGTTATCCACAGTATATTTATATTTTTTTTCCTTATCACATTTCTCTGTCTAAATTAAATTCAAATGCAATTTAGTCAGTTGTTAGTACTTTTTTTATAAAAATGAGGTTATTAATTATTTTCTTAATTATAGTATAAAAATCTTAAAAATTCACTTGAAATGGAATGAAGGGAGTAATTCATGTGCTATAAACTATGATGACTTATTTTCTTCGTTTTCTTTTTTAGATGAGCTGATTACTTACTTTCTTAGTTCATTTTTTATTTATCAATTAAAGTTTTTGTATGGTAATTAAGGAAGTAATTAAGTCATCTAAACTATAACAAAATACTCATTAATTTGACTAAATTATCCTTTATCTTACCTAATTATTTCAATTTTAATAATTTTCTATCCATTAATTTGCCTCTAAATTGTAGAAATAGTAGTTACTGCGACACAAGTGAAATAATCAAGAGAGAGAGGTGATAAGGTTTTAGAAAATCATAGAAATAGTTATTATATGTTTAGTAGAGATGAAAAATTAGAAAAAAAATTAATTAATACTTATTAATCTTTTTAAAATGATAAATAATTTTAAACAAAATAATTTTTCAAAAATAACGAATAAAAATAAATGAATGGAGTTGTAAGGTTGTGATAATACTTGAGGTATTTTCAATATATTGAGTTATAAGGTAAAACTTATTACTGCTATACCGCTTTAACGATTCAACCTAGAAATTAAATGAATCGTGTAAGAAATTATATTATTATTATTATTATTATTATTATTATTATTATTATTATTATTATTATTGTAAATAGATGTTAAATTAACTAATATGCCTTCTTTTTTTTTTCTCAAAATACATTATTAAAACAGGTTGTACCGTGTTTTTTCAACATAGTTCATTTATATATAATATATTATTTTTCATTTTATTATAGTTAATGATTTGAATTATGAAAGAAAATTTCATAGAACAAAATCAATCACCAACATCACCCATAATGGCATTAACAATGTTACTAGGAACATTATCATCATGAAAGCATATAACACTTCAAAAAATTAAAAAACAATTTAGAAACAGAATTTTCCGCTTCTAAATTAAAGATTTCTTTTTAGAAACAGGAAAAATTTGTTTCTAATTAGTTCGTTACTAATAACTATAAAAACGGAAATTTTTATTCATTTCTAAATAAATTAGAAATGAAACTAATTCTGTTTCTAATCGTTTTTACTTTTTTCCATTTTTAATCTCTTCCATTTTTAAAATCCATTCCCAGCTTTGGAAATAGATTGGGGAGTCTGTTTCTTTTTTTTTTTTTTAAGTGAGTTATTTTCCTCCATAACTATCAATATCTACAATTTAAAAATAGATTAAAAACAGAATTTAATCCCTTTCTAATTTAGAAACGAAAATTCTAAATTTAGAAATAGATTTTAGAATCTGTTTCTAAATTTTAAATATTCTTTTTATTCTTTACAATTTAGAAATAGATTAGAAATTGTATTGAATCCCTCTCTAATTTAGAAACGGAATTTGTAATCCTTTTCTAAATTTTAAACTTCCTTTTATTCACTACAATTTAGAGACGGATTAGAAATAAAATTGAATCCATTTCTAATTTAGAAACGGATTTTAATCTATTTCTAATTCATTTTTAATCTGTTTCTAAATTTTGAGATAAATTTTTTTGTGCTGAGATTAAAAACAGAAATTTACTGTTTTTAATTTCTATTTTCATTTTGTTTTTAAATATCGCGCCATTTTTTAATGCTAAAAATAATAAAAAAATTCTTTTTTGTTTCCATTTCGTTCTAATTCATTGCGACGCCTAATAAATAAATTTAGTTTCTATTACCTTGTAAGTCCACTGCAAATTAGAAATGGGCATAATTCTTTTCTAAGTTCCGTTGCTATTTCGGTAATATTTTTGTAGTGATAAACCATGAACTGAATTATGGGCCACAAGCAAATATGCCACCAGGTTGCTGGATCGTTGAACATAATGGAAGCTACACGCGAAGAAAACAACTGCATGGCCAACTTAACATCATCCACCAGCAAATCCAAAGGACCCAGATGAGAAGAGCAGACATTAACAGCAGAAACAATGCTCCAACGAGTCTGACTCAACCTGCACCTTGAATGTGGCCTAAAATTAAAAAGTTTGAATATAATTGTTGATTAGTGAAAAATTTTTATATTTTCTAACCATTAGGCTTTACATAAATACGGAATATATGTATATATACATATATAAAGGGCTACGACGAGCAGAATTAAGAGGCCTAGGGCCCAATGCAAGACTAAAAAGATTCAATAAGGATCCATAATTCAAGACTAAATATTAAGTTGAGCAATGGTACTGAGGAAATCACTGCAAGTCTACGATGATAGCAAAATTTGCCTTAATGGTATGTTAACTGTAACTTGATTTTTGAGACATCCACCCTAAGAACACAAGTAAGCCAAGGAAGAACCAACATCGTGATGAAGAGCAGAATAGAGCCACGGAGATGTTGGACAGACTGGTGAGGCTTGGCAGAGCTCTTGACATTCTCAGTCTCTCGTAGCTCTCTAGGGAATGAGAACATTTATGGGCCTCCGTGAATGCCCACGAGTTACTAGCCACCAATCTCCTAGCTAGAAAACTCTAAAAATTCGCTGCAACAATACCCACATAACATAAAAAAGAAAAAAAAACTTTAGCAACAAATAAGACAGCCCTTAAGAAAACCCTTAACCATTTAATGATGGCTACATAAAAAACCAAAAAGCTATCAACATCCGAACTAGCGTGGAGAGGGAACCCACAATTAGGCCAAGGAAGAGCTACATTCCCTTGCTTGAAGGGGCAAAGGGAGGCCACCAGTGCAGTGGAGAGAAGGGCCTGAAAACCTTAGGGAAAGAAAGTAAAAAATAGAGATAGTAAAAAAATAGAGTTATTTATTGAATACACCAGTAATAAAAAATAGTAATTCTTTTAAATACAAAAAAAATCAATCATTCTTAATTTTAAGAAAGTGAAGGTCTTATTTTTTAGTGAGATAGTGCATATGCATTAGTACATTTGTTCGTCTGTAGATTTTTATTTTATTTTATTTTATTTTTTTAAGTGCAAATTTAGAATAATTGCATTACAAGGCCCCTTGGGCAACTGCATTGTCGGTAGATGAGAGAACAATTTTTACCTACCGAAATAAATGTAATGTGTTTGTTGGCAAGCGCAATAATGACGGTCTCTGTCCGTCGCTATTGGCTTTTCCTTGATCAAATTTGTGAGGAATCATCACTTTCGCAATTTATCCTCTCATTTTATCGGTGTGATGAAATTAAATTTAAAATATAAAATTTGATTAATTAGATTTTAAAATTAATAAATTGAATTAATTTGTCTCAAATATATATATATATATATATATATATATATATATATATATATATATATATATATATATATATATATATATATATATATGCGCCAATAGCAAGTAGGAGCCTAAATTTTGAATGATAAATTGTATTACTATTCTTAAATAAATTATTATGTAGTTTTTGAAATTTTATAAAAAAAATGAGTAAATTCTTATATTTTTATATATTTTTTTTGAAAAATACTTTTTAGAAAACTATATTTGGAATTTTTTTTATTGTTGAATATTTATTGGATTTATTGATTTTAATTTTTATTTTTGAGTGAAATTTAGAAAAATAAAAATGAAATGATATAATGATGTCGTAACTTCTTTGTTAATTTTAGTAATTTGGAAATTTGAATTTTGAAAAAATAAAATATAAAATAATATAACTATAATCTATAAAATATAATATATATCGTGTGTATTTTTTTTTTTTTTTCAATATAAGGGAGGAAGCAAATCCAGGGAGCAAAACTAACAAGAGATTATTCTAGGCTAAGCAATGCCTTGGATATCATACTTCGAAAGACCAACTATCGAAAATCTGCAGACCCTGCTGCCCATACGCTGCTATATTAGCAAGTCTATCTGTTGCAAAATTAGCTTCACGAAAGCAATGAGAAATAACAGCCTCTCACTGCTTATGCAACAACTGCTGACATTTGTGAATCAAACCAAGCATACGCAAGTATCCTGACTGTTGCCTTACATCATATCCACAACCACTTCAGAGTCAGGCTGCACTTCCACCCTTTTATAACCCATCACCCAGGCTAGATGAAGACCCTGGTAAAAGGCATAAAGTTCTGCTCGCATCGTAGAATAGAACCCCAACCGAATAATGAACCTAGCACACCACCTTCCCAAATGATCATGCAGGACCACCACCTCCCCCATGACCCGGGTTCCCCTTTGAAGGCATGAATACCCATGATAGACTCTATTTAAGTAAGCTCAAAATATAAGGCTTAGAACTTTATTATTGTAAGAGCATTTCCTATTGTAATGAGACTTAACAATTCTTTCTACTTATATTGTGTGAAGTATTATAATAGGGTAATATAAGTTGATACCAAATAGGAGAATAGAGGCATATATAAACCAAATGAAAAGAGCAAAAAAAAGAGATCTATATTCTGTGGTATAATTTTGGTAACACAAAAAAGAGAAAAAAGGGTCTGTTCTTTGTAGTTTTATATTGGTGTTTTTCCTTAGTGAGGTTTTGGTCCAATCAAGGTGTTTTCATCAGGTGCTTTATTGGGAATTATCTGCAATTCAGGTACATTTACATTGTAAATTTATGTTTAATTCATGGATAACATGTGATTAAATATGGACTAGTGAGTAGTGACACAATATGGTTATGGGTTAATATGCTTGAGCTAATATGGTTAGGGCTATAGTAATTTTTTCAACATTGGTATCAGAGCTATTTTCTTATTTTCCTAGTCTAAATATGTTAATTGACATATTAAACACATGCTAGGGTGATTAGAATTAAATTTGGGATTTAATTTTGTAAATATGAATTTATTGAAACATGTTCAATATGCCTACTTTGAGCAATTATATCTCTATGTGTTTTTATCCATTATGTATGATTTTTATACCATTGTACAGTAGACATAACAAGCTTTCCAGGTATATTATTTGTATTTTTTTGGATAAAAGTTGAGACAGTTAGGTTTCTTCAAAGTTATCAGAAAGTCATCCTAAATCTATTATTAGGAAAGGTGAGTTTCAGTTGCTATAAGGGTATGTGTGTCCAAAACCTTAGAATAGAGTCTTATTTTATTTTGAAAAATATCCGACTCAAACAAATCGGAAATATCATATTTTTTATTATTTGTTAATAAAAAAATAAAAAATAGATATTTTTTGGAAAAATAGTTTTTCAAGGATTTTTTCAATGGAAAATTTTCCTACAACATCATAAAAGTATTTTTAAAATATTGGTGATGAAAAATTTCATTTCTGGGACATTTGTATTTTATTATTTTTATATTTTTATAATTATTTTAATTTCATTTCTTTAAATTTACTTTAATTATCTAAAAATCATTTTTAATGTCCAAAATTATTTAGATATTGTTCTAAATTATTTTCACTCACTCGGAATATTTTTATCAATATTTGCATTAATATTATTTATTTTTGAATAAATATTTTATTTGAACCTTAAATTCTTTCTGTATGTATACAAAAATATGGTTCGTCTTGATAGAACCCCTATCAGGATCTTTATTGCTCAACAAAGAACTAGAGTAGATAGAATGATTATAGAGCTAATCGATTAGAGAGCTAATCGCTCTAAAGATGGATCCTAAAGATACTTTTGATGATTTGGAGCGTTTGGTTAATCACATTGTAAGAGTAAATTCGAAGATGCAGCCAATTATTTGGGCGGGAGGTCTCTTACAAGAGAGTGACAGATATTGTAACACCTCCCTGTAGCAACTCTGTATATTCTACTGTTCCGGTGATCAGTATCGGTCCGGACAGTTAGAATGTCTAAAAAAATATTTAAGCTAAAGTAAGGAACCATAATTAACTCAGATATTAATAAGAAAATTTAGAAAAAATTTTAGAAATAAAATACAATCAAGTTAAATGAGCCGGTGCCCAAGCGATGGGTAACCTAGTAGAAAGTTGCGGTTCTCGCAACTAGGAGCCCTAGACCTAAGAAAAAATTCATAAAATAATTTTTGGGACTCTAGAGAAGGGTCATTGAGGTTTCTATGGCATTAGAATGCCAAGAAAATGCTTAAAAATATTTTTCAATTGGTACAGACAATTTTAGTCTGTTAAGCCAAACGGAAGGCATTTTGATCATTTCGTCTTCAGAGATAATTTTTGGCCAGCTTGTCCAGTTAAGTAAATAATTATTATGACACAAAATGTGAATAAATTTTGCTAAAAATTAAATTAAAAATGAGTAGAGAAGAAAATGAAAGAAAATGAGATTAAATGACAATTTTGACATCACATGATGTCATCAATCCTTTCCCCACCAATCACAATTAAGCTAGCCTATTAAAAAGGGATAATTGAGACAAAAATAAATAAAAGCAATCAGATTCATCTCCTTCCCCATTTCCAGCCGTTTCCTCTTCCACACCCAAACCACCATTGAAAGCTTATCAAAGCTTCAATTCCCACCTTAAACCACCTCAAAACCCGAACTTGCCTTCATTAAAAATTATCCCTACCACTAGAGCAAGCTTTGGACAGTAATTTGAAAGGAAAAAAGTGAAGTTTTTAAGCCTTGAAAAGTGCCTAAGTCAAGGTTAGTGCCAATTTATTCTAAAAATTTTGTGTATGGCTGCCATTGAACATGATGTTGGTGTTGTAAACTATGGATTGTATGTGTATGAAAATTTTAGTTGTTGGAGTTAGGGTTTGAGGCATAAAACTTAAATTTTGTTCATGTGTTGGTGAATGAAAGTTTAAATGGTCAATTAGTGACCATTTGGCTATGTATGATGAGGAAATGAAGAGAGTTGGGGCTTGGTATTTGAGATTGGTAAGTCGCTTGGTGACTGCAGGATCCACCATGAGTCCAAAGAGTTTGGGTAGCCATAAATAGAGTTGTATAGGTTTAATTGGTACAAGGCCAATTAGGCATAAAACTAGACACATAATAGCACAACTTTGGTGAAAAAACCCTGCCCAGAAAACCAAACCAAGTTGGCCTAAAAATTACCCTAATCTGGGTGACTTGCATTTTTCCTGGGCAAAATGACCAAATGAACAATGTTTATTCATTTGGTGATAACTCAGTGTAGAAAGGTCCAATTGATCTGAAATTTTACCAGCAGAAAGCTGAGACATAGACCTACAACTTTCATGAAGAACACAAATCCAAATTCTAATCATAACCTAGTCAAATTTCCAACCAAACTTAGGTTACCAAATCTGGTAGAACCAGTTTTGCCCAGAATTTTAGATTCTGTCCAATCCGGCCAGTTATGGTATTTAGGCCATAACTTGAGCTACAAAACTCCAAATGGAGTGATTCAAAAAAGGAAATGTAACTAGACAAAATAAGAAACAACTTTCATGAAGACAACTTTGCCAAATTCTAACTGTACAAATGACCAATGGAACAGTAAACATAAGGCTTGAAATATGAAAATTGTGAATAATTAACACCAAGCTTAGAAATGGTATTGGCAACCAATACCAATAACTTTAGAATGCAAAATGTGGTATGTTGAGAGTATTAGAACTAATGTACCTATTTTCTATGCAAAAGTCAACATTTTAGTTGACCAACGAATAAATAGTAACACCTAAACTTAAACTTCAAGAATTGTAAAGTTTAAAAGTGTAACATGCCCTAGTACACCTAGCAAGATTGGTTTGGATAGGTTGGCATGCCAATAGGGTTCAGTTAGCAGTACTGCACATGGCATTATGCCATTATGTGATTTCATGGCTTTTAGCCATTCTGACATTGTGTTGAGACTTGGCCTTGTGCCTAATGTTATTACAGCTTATTAGCTTTTCTGTTGCACACCGGGAGACACATATGTGACCGATGGTATGACGGCCCGAGGTACTTGATACCCAAAGTACATTTACCCGCTTATCCAAATTACTATCTAGTATAGGTTACTTGGGCAACCAAAAATGAAAGTTGATAAATTTAATGAAATAATGAATATAACAAGTACCAAATAAATAAGACTACCAATAATTATCAAAAACTTGTCTGCATGAGACATCAATACACTCACTGCATAATTATTTTTTTTATTAGTTCTTTTTATTTTATTATTGGCACCACTAAGCATTATTGCTTAGGGCATCGCTTTTTGCCACGCGTAGGTTCTAGAGAGACAGACAGAGAGCTCAGCAGACCACAGACTGAGTGAGGTCACAGATCTGCCTAGCGTCAAAGTCACCTCTCATCTACAGTGCATCAGTGGTAGGACCTTTAGGTCCATTTTGAAATTATGTTTTTGCATTTTGTAATAGGTAGTAGTTTGTGATTTGTAAATTATGAACTCATGTAAATTAGTAAATTTATGTAATCATATGTTGATATACATATTTGAAGAATTTTGTTAACTAATATAATTTGAGAATATCTTCATGAAATTTTAGTTGACTTTGATTTTAAATGAAATTGTGGATTAATGTTGAGAACTTGAAATGATTGCTAATGTTGAGACCATGTTGATGGTTATTAGAGTTTGAGAATGATTGGAAATGATTATTGAAAGTGTTTTCATAGGTTCCGAAGAACTGTTTTCTCCATTTTTAGCTGGTACTCTGCCGGATTTTCTATAAAATTTTCGGAACCTCAAATAAATTATAAT
The DNA here is from genome assembly GCF_030052815.1 of Hevea brasiliensis. Taxonomy (NCBI): domain Eukaryota; kingdom Viridiplantae; phylum Streptophyta; class Magnoliopsida; order Malpighiales; family Euphorbiaceae; genus Hevea; species Hevea brasiliensis. The sequence continues at coordinate 86,809 of NW_026614772.1, forward strand.
TTCAATAAATGACTTAAATGAATTATATTTTATAAATTGTACTTCATAACTATGAAAAAAATAAATTATGAAGAATAAAAAAATGATTGAATTAAAATAGTGTGTTCTGGTATACTGCATGGCATATCTTGCTCGGCTACAATGTAGACGGGTAAGGGGTGTCACATTTAGTGGTATCAGAGCACGGTTTAGGCGTTTCTGGTCCTAGATTGAGTCCATACTATGCATTGCATTTGTAAGAGTCAAGGTGATACTAATGCAGATCTGTTGTCTTTGTTAAATAGGATATGGACCCTTCATCTCAGAGGGCAGTTGAGGAGGAAGTGGAGAGTCATGCTCCACCGCAGAATCGAGACCGGGGTAGGGGAGAACCTACTCCGCCACTCAAGTAGAGCTCGCCACCTCCACAAGCCATGTTCCAAGAAATGGCCGAATTCTTGCATAAATGGTCAAGTTAATGCCACCACCACCACCACCTCCACAACAGAAATGACACTTGGAAAGACTGAGAAAATTTGGAGCAGTGGATTTCTTTGGCAAGAGAGAAGATAATTATGTTGCAGTCGAAAATTGGTTGAACAGAACAGGAAGGGTTTTAAAACAACTCCACTGCACTCCAGAGCAAAACCTAGAAGCTGCTATATCTCTGTTGCAAGATGATGCATATGAATGGTGGGATACGGTGTCCAGTGAAGTACAGCCAGAAGTAATAACTTGGGACTTCTTCCTCTCAGAATTCAAGAAGAAATATGTGGGTAGTGTATACTTGGAAAAGAAAAGAAGAGAGTTCATTAATTTGAGGTAGAGACAGCTGACAGTGGCAGAGTATGAAAAGGAATTTGTCAGACTGAGTCGTTATGGAAGGGAGATAGTCCCTAATGAAGCCGAGAGGTGTAAAAGATTTGAAGAGGGATTAAATGACAACATAAAGATCATGATTACTGTCTTGGGAATCACAGACTTCACTAAGTTAGTGGAAACTACAATAAAAGTTGAAAAGGTTAGAATAAGTGAGCAGACCAGAAGAGAGAGACAACAGAAGAGGGGCTCGGGCCAGTCTAGCTCATCTCCTGCACCAGGAAAAAGGTTCAAAGGTCCACCTGCACAGAGTTCAGGTCAACCTCAAGGCCAGGGTCACCTCAGGGCCCAGCCACGCTCACCCCTAGGAGAGGTCAGTCCACACCATCTGTGGGCAGCTCTCTAGGGATGGGGTTCAGGAGACTAGCCCTAGCATCTTTTGCATGTCCACATTGCTTAAAATGGCACAAGGGGGAGTGTTGGAGAGTGACTAGTGCCTGCTTAAGGTGTGGGTCGACAGAGCATCAGCTGAGGAACTGTCTACGCAGAACTACTATAGCTGCTCCAACACAAGCAAACAGACCTACTCCTGCACCACAAAGGGGTAGGAAATCTGGCAAATCTGAGGCAGTGGGACCATCACAGAGGCCTGCATCTGAGCCAGCAGAGAGGCCTGAGGGCAGACCACCTGCCAGAGCCTATGCCATGAGAGCTCAGGAGGAGCAAGATGCCCCGGACGTCATCAGGGGTACGTTCTCCCTCTACAATACATCTGTGCATGCATTGGTGGATCCAGGATCCATTCATTCATACATCTGTATCAACCTACCCATAGAAAGGGGGATACTAGTAGGGGAGAGTGACCAAGACATCCTGGTCACTAATCCATTGGGCCACAGTGTAGTGATGAACAAAGTGTACAAGGGTTGCCCATTAAGGATTCAGGGGTATGAATTCTTGGCAGATCTGATTGAGTTACCTTTCCATGAGTTTGACGTGATTTTGGGAATGGACTGGTTGTCATGTCATTAGGCAATGATTGATTGTAAACTGAAGAAGATTTCTTTGAAAACTACTGAGGGTAATGAGATCACAGTTATGGGGGAAAGGACAGATTTCTTGTCCAATGTCATCTCAGCCACAGTTGTAAGAAAACTGATGAGAAAAGGCTGTGAAGCCTACCTAGCACATGTGGTGGATACTAGGTAGGCTAAGCCAGATCTGTGTGACATACCCACAGTAAAAGACTTCCTAGATGTATTCCCTGAAGAATTGCCTGACTTACCACCAGAAAGGGAAGTCGAATTTGCTATTGAGATACTGCAGGGTATAGCACCAATCTCTATTGCTCCTTATAGGATGGCACCCACAGAATTGAAAGAACTGAAAATCTAGTTATAGGAGTTACTAGATAAGGGGTTCATACGCCCCAGAGTGTCACCATGGGGAGCTCCAGTGCTATTTGTGAAAAGGAAGGATGGGACTTTGAGGTTGTGCATCGATTACCGGCAGTTGAATAAATTGACAGTGAAGAACAAATATCCGTTTCCTAGAATTGATGATATGTTTGATCAGTTGAAGGGAGCAGGAGTATTTTCCAAAATTGATCTCAGATCAGGGTATCATCAGTTGAGGGTGAAGGATGTAGATGTGCCAAAGATTGCATTCAGGACCCGGTATGGGTATTATGAGTTTCTGGTGATGCCCTTTGGCCTAACAAATGCACCAGCGGCATTCATAGATCTTATGAACCGTATCTTTCAACCATACCTAGATTGGTTCATAGTGGTCTTTATTGATGATATTTTGGTGTATTCCAAGACCAGTGAAAAACGTAATGAGCATTTGAGGATTGTTCTGCAAACCTTGAGAGAAAAGAAGCTATATGCTAAGTTGTTCAAGTGTGACTTTTGGTTGAATGAGATTGCATTCCTTGGACACATAGTTTCAGTTAATGGGATTAGGGTGGATCCCAAGAAAATAGAAGCGGTGATGGAATAGAAGCCTCCCAGAAATACAACTAAGGTCAGAAGTTTCTTGGGGCTAACTGGGTATTACAGAAGATTTATGAAGGGATTTTCATTAATAGCTGCTCCAATGACCAAGTTGTTACACAAGAATGTCAGATTTGACTGGAATGACAAGTGTCAGGCTAGTTTTGAGAAGTTGAAGGCTATGTTGACAGAGGCACCAAGATAACACAACCCGGTTTCGGAAAGGACTTTGTGGTCTACAGTGATGCCTTTCATAATGGGTTAGGTGTGTATTGATGCAAGAGGGGAAGGTGGTCGCTATGCTTCCAGCAACTAAGGCCACATGAACAATTACCCTACCCATGATCTAGAACTTGCAGAATTATCTTCGTGACCAAGATATGGAGGCACTACTTGTATGGTGAAAAGTGCTACATTTACACAAACCACAAGAGTCCAAATACTTACTAACCTGTATGAGCTCAACCTTAGACAAAAGCAATGGATTGAGTTCCTAAAGGACTATGACTGATAGGCTACCATCCTGGGAAGGTAAATGTAGTTGCAGATGCTTTGAGCAGAAAATCCATCACAGCTTTGAGATCATTGAATGCCCATCTATCCTTGGCTTGAGATGGAGCTATTTTGGCTAAGTTGTAAGTAAGGCCAAACCTGCTACAGCAGATTTTAGATGGGTAAAAAGTAGATGAGAAATTAATGACTACTGTGAGTAAAATCTCAGAAGGGAAAGCAACTGACTATGAGATGAAAGCAGATGGGTGTCTGTACTACAAAGGACGAGTATGTGTACCGATGATGGGGAATTGAAAGCCGTGATTCTCGAAAGAGGCACACACTGTGTTTATGCTATGCACCTGTGAAGTACAAAAATGTATCATGATCCAAACTTCAGATTGGTGGCCTAGTATGAAGAAGGATATAGCCGACTATGTGACTAAATGCTTGACATGTCGCAAGTCAAGGCGTAACATTAAGTTCCATCAAGTTTGCTACATTTATATGCATACCAGAATGGAAATGGGATCGGGTCACCATGGATTTTATAAGTGGTCTACCTCTTACCCAGAAGAAGCATGATGCAGTATGGGTGATAGTAGATAGATTGACAAAGTCAGCACACTTTCTGCCAGTAAGGACTAACTAGTCATTGGAAAAGTTAGCAGAATTGTATATCAGTGAGATAGTTAGACAGCATGGAATTCCAATTTCCATCATATTTGATCGAGACCTAAAGTTTAAATCGAGATTTTGGAAGAAGTTGCATGAGTCCTTGGGTACACAACTCCACTTCAGCACAGCTTTCCATCCTCAGATGGATGGGCAATCAGAAAGAGTAATCCAGGTAAACAATTAAAACCAATTGTACTAATACACATATTGAACTGAAATGGTAATAATAATGTGAAATATATGTCAGGTCCTTGAGGATATGCTAAGGAGTTGTGTCATTGAATTTGAGGGAAGTTGGGATAGATACCTCCCACTGGCAGAATTTGCATACAAAAATAGCTACCAAGCTAGCATCCAAATGGCCCCGTATGAAGCACTGTATGGGAGGAAATGTAGAACTCCAGTGTGCTGGACTGAATTGGGAGAAGATAAATTGGTAGGGCTAAACCTGGTGAAACAAACTAAGGAGAAGGTAAAACTAATCAAAGCCAATATGAAGATTGCCTCAGACAGACAAAAATCTTATGCCGACCTGAAGAGAAAAGAAATAGAATATGCGGTTGGTGACAAAGTGTTCCTCAAGGTGTCACCGTGGAAGAAGGTACTAAGGTTTGGAAGAAAAGGTAAGTTAAGCCCTAGGTTCATTGGTCTATATGAAGTCATTGAACGTGTGGGTCCAGTGGCCTACAGGCTAGCTTTACCACCAGAGCTGGACAAGATCCACAATGTGTTCCACATATTTATGCTAACAGATACCGCTCAGATCCTTCACATGTCATCTCCACGGGATAAATTGAAGTACAACCGGATTTGACATATAAAGAAGAACCCATACAGATCCTGGCTCAGGAAGTGAAAGAGTTGAGAAATAAGCAGATTCCACTAGTGAAAGTGCTTTGGAGGCACCACAACACCGAGGAGGCAACTTGGGAAAGTGAAGAGACGATGGGGCAACAGTTCCCTCAACTGTTTGCATCAGGTAAATTTCGAGGACAAAATTTAAATTAGAGGGGAAGAGTTGTAACACCCTCCCCGTAGCAACTCCGTACATTCTACTGTTCCGGTGACCAGTGTCGGTCCGAACAGTTAGAACGTCCAGAAAAATATTTAAACTAAAGTAAGGAACCATAATTAACTCAAATATTAATAAGAAAAATTTAGAAAAAATTTTAGAAATAAAATACAACCAAGTTAAATGAGCTGGTGCCCAAGCAATGGGTAACCTAGTAGGAAGTTGCAGTTCTCGCAACTAGGAGCCCTAGACCTGGGGAAAAATTCATAAAATAATTTTTGAGACTCCAAAGAAGGGTTATTGAGGTTTCTATGGCATTAGAATGCCAAGAAAATGCTTAGAAAAATTTTTCAATCGGTACAGACAATTTTAGTCTGTTAAGCCAAACAGAGGGCATTTTGGTCATTTCGTCTTCAGAGATGATTTTTGGCCGACTTGTCCAGTTAAGTAAATAATTATTATGACACAAAATGTGAATAAATATTGCTAAAAATTAAATTGAAAATGAGTAGAGAAAAAAAGGAAAGAAAATGAGATTAAATAATAATTTTGACATCACATGATGTCATCAATCCTTTCCCCACCAATCACAATTAAGCTAGCCTATTAAAAAGGGATAATTGAGACAAAAATAAATAAAAGCAATCAGATTCATCTCCTTCCCCATTTCCAGCCGTTTCCTCTTCCACACCCAAACCACCATTGAAAGCTTATCAAAGCTTCAATTCCCACCTTAAACCACCTCAAAACCCTAACTTGCCTTCATTAAAAATTATCCCTACCACTAGAGCAAGCTTTGGGCAGTAATTTAAAAGGAAGAAAATGAAGTTTTTAAGCCTTGGAAAATGCCTAAGTCAAGGTTAGTACCAATTTATTCTAAAAATTTTGTGTATGGCTGCCATTGAACATGATGTTGGTGTTGTAAACTATGGATTGTATGTGTATGAAAATTTTAGTTGTTGGAGTTAGGGTTTGAGGCATAAAAATTAAATTTTGTTCATGTGTTGGTGAATGAAAGTTTAAATAGTCAATTAGTGACCATTTAGTTGTGTATGATGAGGAAATGAAGAGAGTTGTGGCTTGGTATTTGAGATTGGTAAGCTGCCTTGGCTGACCTGCAGGACTGACCATGAGTCCAGCAGGTTTGGGCAGCCATAAATGGAGTTGTATAGGTTCAATTGGTACAAGGCCAATTGGGCATGAAACTAGACACATAATGGCACAACTTTGGTGAAGAAACCCTGCCCAGAAAACCAAACCAAGTTAGCCTAAAAATTGCCCTAATCTGGGTAACTTGCATTCTGCCTGGGCAAAATGACCAAATGAACAATATTTATTCATTTAGTGATAACTCAATGTAGAAAGGTCCAATTGACCTGAAATTTTACCAACAGAAAGCTGAGACATAGACCTACAACTTTCATGAAGAACACAAATCCAAATTCTGATCATAACCTAGTCAAATTGCCAACCAAACTTAGGTTACCAAATCTGGTAGAACCAGTTTTGCCCAGAATTTTGGATTCTATCCAATCCAGCCAGTTATGATGTTTAGGCCATAACTTGAGTTACAAAACTTCAAGTGGAGTGATTCAAAAAAGGAAATGTAAATAGACAAAATAAGGAATAACTTTCATGAAGATAACTTTGCCAAATTCCTACTGTTCAAATGACCAATAGAACAGTAAACATAAGGCTAGAAATCTGAAAATTGTGAATAATTAACACTAAGCTTAGAAATGGTATTGGCAACCAATACCAACAACTTTAGAATGCAAAATGTTGTATGTTGAGAGTATTAGAACCAATGTACCTATTGTCTATGCAAAAGTCAACATTTTAGTTGACCAATGAATGAATAGTAACACCTAAACTTAAATTTTAAGAATTGTAAAGTTTAAAAGTGTAACATGCCCTAGTACACCTAGCAAGATTGGTTTGGATAGTTTGGCATGCCAATAAGGTTCAATTAGCAGTACTGCACATGGCATTATGCCATTATGTGATTTCATGGCTTTTAGCCATTCTGACATTGTGTTGAGACTTGGCCTTGTGCCTAATGTTATTACAGCTTATTAGCTGTTTACACACCGGGAGACACATATGTGACCGATGGTGTGACGGCCCGAGATACTTGATACCCAAAGGCCGCTTACTCGCTTATCCAAATCCATATCCAAAGATGGGTTACTTAGGCAACTAAAAATGAAAGTTGATAAATTTAATGAAATAATGAATATAACAAGTACCAAATAAATAAGATTACCAATAATTATCAAAAACTTGTCTGCATGAGATATCAATACACTCATTGCATAATTATTTTTTTTTATTAGTTCTTTTTATTTTATTATTAGCACCACTAAGCATTATTGCTTAGCGCATCGCTTTTTGCCATGCATAGGTTCTGGGGAGACAGACAGAGAGCCCAGCAGACCACAGACTGGGTGAGGTCATAGATATGCCTAGCGTCAGAGTCATCTCTCATCTACAGTGCATCAGTGGTAGGACCTTTAGGTCCCTTTTGAAATTATGTTTTTGCATTTTGTAATAGGTAGTAGTTTGTGATTTGTAAATTATGAACTCATGTAAATTAGTAAATTTATGTAATCATATGTTGATATACATATTTGAAGAATTTTGTTATTTAATATAATTTGAGAATATCTTCATGAAATTTTAGTTGATTTTGAATTTGAATGAAATTGTGGATTAATGTTGAGAACTTGAAATGATTGCTAATGTTGAGACCATGTTGATGGTTATTGGAGTTTGAGAATGATTGGAAATGATTATTGGAAGTATTTTTCATAGGTTTCGAAGAACTGTTTTCTCCATTTTTAACCAGATCACTGATTTTCTATAAAATTTTCGGAATCTCAAATAAATTATAATTTCAATAAATGACTTAAATGAATTATATTTTATAAATTTTACTTCATAACTATGAAAAAAATAAATTAGGAAGAATAAAAAAATGATTGAATTAAAATAGGGTGTTCCGGTACACTGCGTGGCATATCTTGCTCAGCTACACTGTAGACGGGTAAGGGGTGTCACAGATATAAAGCACGAAGAGCCATTTTGCCTAACCCTAACTTAAGAGGAATTTTAGATTCCACTTAGGAAAAAGTAGATAAAAACATTGTTGGGTGTTATAAGCATCTAGTGATGGAATTTATTAAGGAATATCAAAGCTGGATAGCTAGGAAAGCAGCATGCCTCTCACTTAGTCTATTTGTATGAGATGGAAAATGGAAATCATTAGCCAAGAAAATGCTGCCTAAGGTTGACAATGGACTGAAATTTGAGTTGAATAAAAAGTTGGAAGAATCTTTTCCAGTATCAAGGCTCTCCATCATCCTTTAGAATATACGAAGATTACCAAGGAATATTTTTTTTGGATATTCTTTATTATTATGAATATTTTATTTTAAAATAGTAATAAAAATATTTATTATTTATTTTATTATATCATTGTTCATTTTTTATTTATTTACTTCCTATGGGATTTAAATATAAGATAAGGAAAAATAATAAATTTATTATAGTATAAGTTTATTAAGATCTTAGATTAAACGTTATTTAAGAATATTACCTTATATAATTAATTATGTTATTTTTATTATACATTAGGATCTTAGAGGATGATTGGAAATATAGTGAACTTTCGATTCTAAACCTAATGTAAGATGAATATTAGCATAATTAGTTAGTGCAAAGGTAGATGTATGCATATTATTAAGTGCTAATAAATATGCATAAAATATCCTAAACAAAAAAATGTCGCTAGCTACTAAGAACATTGTAGCCGAGCTAAACAAGAGTAAAAAGCTTAATGGTGACAATTACGAAATTTGGAGTGTGAAAATCTAGTATGTGCTTGAGGAATAAGAAGCTCTAGAGGTTTTCAACCTAGTCATGGAAGTACCCAAATAGGGCAACATGGCCCAGCATAGGTAGGACCGTGAGGCATATGAAGCTTGCAAAAATGAATTCCATCGCTTGCATTACGTTGCTAAGCAATATGGATGATGATGTGATGCGAGAATTTAGGAAATATGACAGGGCTAAGGACATGTAGTCTACTCTTAAGGAAAAGTTTGGACGTATTTTGATCACCAAATTTAGAGCTCTAACTATCAAATTTGACACTTACAAGAAGTGTCCTCATCATGACATAAAGAAACATATAAGGGTCATAAATAACATGGTCAATGAGCTTAAAGATGGAGGTCATATTTTGACTGATAAATAGCAAATCCAAACTATCATACACTCTCTGCCAAACAACTGGGAGAATATGAAGATGCACTTAACCCACAATAACCATATCAAGACTTGGGAGGTGCTACACATCACCTTGAACTAGAGGAAGAGTGCCTCCATTTTAGCAAGCTAAGAACCAAGGTGGGAACCCTCAAGGTGAGGGAAGGGTGAAACAAATAAGAAACAAAAAACTAGAAAGGGGAAAGCTCCACTCAAGAAGGAAAAAAAAAGAACATTTCAAAAATGAAGTGTTTTAACTGTGGCAATAAGGGACATTTTGCTCGTGATTGCACCAAGCCCAAAAAGGTAAATGGACTTTTAGCACTTATGAGTGTAATAAATGTTTCTCATTCTATTTTACTAATTGAATCTAATCCTTTGTGGACTGTAAACTCAGGAGCCACAAACCATGTAGCGAAGGATAGAGAAGCGTTCATGGAATTATGACGTCTATCTCATAGTACAAGATGGATATATGTTGGCAATAACTCCAATGTATAGGTGAAAAGGATTGGCATATGCAAGTTAGTCATGCATAAAGGTCGGACCCTGCTCCTACATGATGTCTTGTTTGCTCCAGAAATTCATCGGAATTTAGTTTCTATTTTTTTTTTTAGTTAAACTGGGTTTTACCCTTAACGTTTATGAATTAAGAGTAAACTTGTTTTTAGGATTAAGTTTTTATGATTTTTGATATTTTCTAGATGGTTTTATTATTTTGGATATTATAAGTAATTCTAATAATAATATTAGTTTTTCCTTATTTATATCTTCTGATAAGTCTAAAAATGATGTTAACACATGGCATGCTAGACTTGGCCCCTAGGTCAACAACGCATGTAAAGATTGGCTAAAAAGGGCCTACTAGTTAGTATTAATAAAGTGAAATTGTGTACTTATGAATATTGCCTAATGGAAAAAATATCAAGAAAACCATTTGGAAAAGGAACTAGAGCTGAATTTCCATTGTAATTAATCCACTCTGACATATGTGGTCCAATAAATGTAAGGCCTAGGCATGGGCCTATTTATTTCATCATATTTATAGATGACTTCACTTGATACGGTTATGTTTATTTGATATCTCATAAATATAAAGCTTTAAGTTGCTTCATTAAATTTTTGAATTTAGTTGAGAATCAATTAGAGAGAAAAGTTAAGGCTTTAAAAACCAATCGAGGTAGAGAATATCTATTTGGTCAATTTAAGGAATTGTGTGATGAAGGGGAATAGAACGATAGTTGACTATTCCTAGAACTTCGCAAAAAAATGGTGTTGCAGAAAGGCGAAATAGGACCCTATTAGAAATGGTTAGGTCAATGATGGCTCAAAGCTAATTTGCCAATTACCTATTGGGATGATGTACTTTTAACTGCCACTTTTGTGCTTAACCGTATGCCTACCAAATCGGTTACTTTCATTCCATACGAGCTTTGGACAAACCATAAACTAGACCTAGGTTTTATGAAACCTTGGGGATGTGCTGTGTTTGCTCATGATCCATCCCACATATTTAGAAAACTAGGTCCAAGGGGAAGGAAATGTATCTTTATAAGGTACTCTAAACAATCAAAAGGATATGTTCTAATAGGTGATCAAGAAAATGGAAGTATAATTGAATTTGAATCACGAGATGTCACATTCTTAGAGAATGATTTTCCAAAGTAGGGTAAGATAGGTCAAGACTTATCTCTATTTGAAACTCATGACAAGGATGCTTCCGCTATAGAAATTCAAATGGATACACTTACGAGTGGGAGGAATATGAATATAGATGAATATGTTCGTTCAGATTCACCATTGCACCCTGAAGTTAGTCCAACTTTGATGCCTGGCCTGAGTGAGAGTAACATACCCAATGATGAGTTAATGATTCAATCTCAACTATAACGAATGAGTTGTACAATGGTTCCCCATCGTCATTTTGAGATCTAAGGGGAAGCATTTATAGTTACTCCTGATGAAGAAGAGCCAAGGAGTATAAAAGAGGCTCTTCATGCCCAGCTAAAGGAAAATGGATTAAGGCAATGGAAGAGGAAAAGAAGTCTATGAAATCCAACTAAGTTTGGGAACTTATTGAATTACTTAAAGAACGTAGAGTAATGGGGAACAAGTGGGTTCTCAAGATAAAGCGTAAGGCTGACAGCAATATTGAAAGATACAAAGCTCGCCTAGTGGCTAAGGGTATACATAATAGGACGGAATAGATTATGAGGAAACTTTTTCGTCTATTGTGAGAATTACTTCGATAAGATTAATTTTGGCTATAGTAGCTAATTGAGACCTTGATTTACATCAAATGGATGTGGAAACTGCCTTTCTCAATGGAGAATTTGATGAGGAAATATATATGAAATAATCCACAGGTTTCATCAAAGAAGGCTAAGAACACAAAGTGTGTCAAGTTTTAAAGTCAATTTATGGCCTTAAATAGTTTTTAAGGCAATGGTATACTAAGTTTCATAATGCCATCATGTTATTTGATTTCACTATGTTTTATGAGGACATTGCGTAAATGTCAACCAATCTGAAGATAAATTTGTAATCTTATCATTGTATATAGATGATATACTTATAGCTAGAAATGATAGTGAGTATTTCAAAACTATTAAAGGATGGTTATCATCTAATTTTTAGATGAAAGACATAGGTGAAGCTACATATATCTTTGGAATTAAGATTTCAAATGATCACTTAAAGAAATTAGTGATATATTTAAAAGGTTCTAGAGTGATTTAATATGCAAGACTGTAAATCCATAGATACTCCCATTTCTAAAGGTGAAGCTCTAAGCCAAAGACTAGGCCCTAAGAATTCTCAATAGATAACAAATAAAAAATATTCCCTATGCCAGTGTAGTCAGAAGTTTAATGTATGCTATGACGTGTGCAAGACCTAATATTTGCTATGTTGTTGGCATGGTGAGTCGATATCAATCCAATCCTGGGCAAGCACATTGGAAAGTAGTAAAGGGGATATTAAGGTATCTTAAGGGCACAACTGATTACTCATTATGTTATAAAGGAAGTGGTCTGCAATTGAAAGGTTATACAGATGTTGTTTAGGGAGGTGATTTAGATGAGAAAAAATCTATCTCTAGCCATGCCTTCTTACTAAACAATGGAGCCATATCTTGGTGCAGTAAGAAATAATCATGTATAGCTCTATCAACAATAGAATATAAGTTCGTAGCGTTTCCAGCTGTAGTGTAAGAAACTATTTGGTTAAAGTGATTTCTGGTACACTTAAGAATTTCTGATAGTGCTGTTGAACCTTTGACTATTTATTGTAATAGTCAAGCAGTAATAGCTTATACAAAAGATCCTAAGTATCATAGAAAAACCAAACACAATGACATCAAGTACGACTTTATTAAGGATATGGTTGCACACATAGAAGAGAACATGAAGTATATTTCTATGCATGAGATGATAGCATATCTATTTACTAAGCCTATAGCAAAAGCTGTTTTATATAGCCATGTAAAATCATTAGGATTGCATAGATGTTAAATGTACTAGTATATTTTTTTATATTCATATAAGACACATTATTATGATAATGTTATTAGCACCTAATTGCAATTTGTTGCAAAATATACATACATATTTTTATTTATGTTTAAGGACATAATTTTTTTAACTGTAAGTAATATGTCCGGTAAAAAAAAGCACTAGCCTTTTCACACAGGTAATCACCTTTATTAACTAAAGAGAAAATGAAGATGAGACAATTTTAAGTTTTATATTATCTATGAGATAATATTGAGAGCTCAAAACTTATAACTTGCAAAGTTGTTTCAAAAAGTCAAGATCATTGGGTCATTTTAAGAAGTATATTGACATCATGTGAATAAGTCACATTATCTATCTTCAATGCCAGATGTGAGTTCTAAATGAACAGAGTAAATAAGGGAACTCAAATTTGGGAATTAGGAGTGCCTAAATTATCATCTATACAGTATTTAAAGTAAAGGCATATGCCCTGTGAGAAAAGAGTTAATACTATAACATGTGATTTATACCACATGTGCTAGTATCCAGCTAGGAAAATACAAGTGAAGATCTCTGCTTGTAATCATGTGAAACCCTAAAAGATTATGAGTAATCTTCCGTACCCTCACGACTCCAATCTATTACTTGAGATTTAGTTTAATGTTCGTTATTTTAGGATGTTGCCAAAGGACTATGGAAGATACGGTCTAGTTAGGCATTCCTAAAAAAGTGAGTTAAATTAAGGTTGAGAGCATTGGAAGAAGAGGAAGATCATTGAGTACTATCACATTAAGTTTGTGTTGATAGACCAGTCAATTATGTTTATCAATGGATATGACATAATTATGAGATCAAAATACATAAAATGAGATAATAAGAGATTTAAATGTGATATAATGATCTAGCATACTGACATCGCATCTACTCCATTTCCATCATTCGAGGAGTTGTATTATCCTAACAGATATATAGCACTTGAGCTCTCAAAGTATGCACTGATCACACAGTCTATTTGTTAAGTATGAAGATTGCAGTAACTGAGAAAGAAAGCTAATCCCATCATGAGTGAGTGGGAGATGAAGCATGAACACCCATGATGGGCTCTATTTAAGTAAGCCCAAAATATAACGCTTAGAACTTTATTGATATAAGAGCTCATTATGAGTAAATTTCCTATTAGAATTAGAATTAGCAATTCTCTCTACTTCTATTGCGTGAAGTATTACAATAAGGTAATACAAGTTGACACCAAATAGAAGAATAGAGCCATATATAAATCAAAGAAAAAAAGAAAAAAAAAAGAGATTTGTATTTTTTGGCATAATTTCAACGACACAAACGAGAGAAAAATGATTTTTTTTTTTTTGTGGTTCTATATTAGTGTTTTTCCTTGTTGAGATTTTGGTCTTATCAAGGTGCTTTCATCAAGTGCTTTATTTTCCACAATTTATTTAGAAATTATCTACAATCCAAGTATATTTAGACTATGAATTTTATGTTTAACTCATAGGTAACATGTGATTAAATATGGACTAGTGATACAAGATCGATTATGGATTAATATGCTTGATCGAATATGGTTAGGGTTATATTGATTTTTCTAACACCCTTACTGGAGCCATCCATGTTTTGCTAAATCCAACCTTCCCTAGTAGGCTTTTAAAAGACAAGATGGACAGAATTAAAGCATGCTATAGAAGAAGCAACATAACTCTGCCTACTTTAAGCTCTTGAATACAACTTCATTTGACTCAACAAACAAGCCATTCGTGAATCAATAGATGGAGAAGCACCTTGAAAGATTTTTTCATTTTGCCACTGCTAAATCCACCGTAGGGAAATTGTGGCGTGAGGCGAAGGATCATCTACTACGATCACATAAAGTGTACTAAGTAATGCCCTGGAAAGATGGTGGAGTCACATCAGTCTCACTTAAGTATCACCTCTTTAGACAACATTTTCTAGATATGCAATTTATACAATCTTAACAAAATCGAGTTCACTAGTAAGTACCGCTTTCTCATAACACTACAATGGTACTAAGGATTTAAGCTACAAAAGCATAGATAGAGAGAAATCACCACTTGGACAATAACCATGATATATTCATTGTTTCTTTTGAGGAACATCTAATTAAGGAATCAATTTCCAAAGGGACAACCGAAAGGATTTGATTAATGCACTCAATTTTCCGATAGTGTCATGGATGGCAACTTACTCCTTGTAGAGGTTCCACAACCATCATCATTATAGCCCAATGTCTAGGTTTGGGATATTGGGCAAGCAAAGGGAAGGTGTTAGGCACCCCTTGTGCCTGGTGTAAACTCATTAATTCGAGTGCTAGTTTTCTACTGATATTTCTAAAAGTCTTGTTTATTATTCTTTTATCAAACTTCTTATCTAAAAATGCAATTTCTAAACCTACACGCGCAAGTAATTCAAACAGGGAGTTATTATTTACAAATAAGATTTAATTTTAATTTATCTAATATTTATTTAATTAAATTTCAATACACAAATAGGCTAAATATGCAAATAAAATTGATGTTATTATTTACTAAGTAAATCCTATTATTACTACAAAATATATACAAAATTGTTATTTTAAGAAAGTTTAAGAGGTACTTACCTTTTAATTATTGCAGTTGCCATTGGGTTAAGCTACCCTTAAGGAAGGGCTTTCTCTTCTAGTATGGTAAGTTAGTCTCTATTTTACTCCCGTTAAACTCCATTAAGCTGCACGCAATTATTGTCCTTTTTGGTGCTTATATTGTAGCCACTTACCTATTTATTTTTTAAAATAAAATAAACATTATAATTAAAAATTTAATCACTTATAATATGAGCTTTTAATAAGCCAAAACTATACAATGGCTATGGGTCTATCTAACCTAATTCAAATACTTCATAACATTATATCACATCATACACATCATTAAAATTATATCAATATACAATTTAAAACTTGAACACAAAAAAGAAATTAAAAAAATAAAATTTCTAGATTTGACAAATTCATTGTGTTTTGTATTTGAATTTCTAAAAATATCTAAACAAGTATAAAAATTACATAAAAATTACAAGAGCAAGATCAAACATCATATTACATTATAAAATTAATAATCAGATCAAAATCATTATTAAATAATTTACGAAAATCAGAACTTTTGATGGTAATAGATTTGCACTACTTTTTTAAAACTACAATATATCTAAAATTACAAAAGATTTTTTCATGAAACTAATTGGAAAAGTTAGATAATATCTTTAATTTAATTTTAAGCCAAAAAATCACAGAAAAAGATTAAGAATTGAGAGAAATATGAGCTTTGAAAGTCAGCTGCACTACAAATTGTGATCTATTGACACCCTAACTTTGCACGGCTATAACTTACTCAATTCAACAATTTTTTTCACAATTCTTGAAGCTAAAATTATCAAAATTTCATGAAGATTATACAATTTTTACAGAAACAAAAATAAACAAAAAATAATTAAAAAAATGAAATGATAGCAACAAGAATATGTGCAGAGTTGTTATCGCCCTCAAATTTTACATATATATGAATATTATGAACATATAAGACTATCTAAAGACATATAAACATAAAAAAATAGATATATGTTATATTTCGTAAATATTCAAAATTTAGAATATATATTTTAAAGAGATCTTGAAGATTTCTAGGAGGAAAAAAAAAGGAAAAAAGCAAAAAAAAGAAGAAATAAAGATGGAGATGAAGAAAACTTACCGAATTGGAGAGATAGAGTGAGAGTTTTCTTTTGTGTTGTGTTGTTTTCTCCTCCCTTCCTCTCTCCTTTTTTTTTCCCCCTTTTTCTATGAGATATTTATAGGGTTTAAATCAAAACACTATATAGGAAGTTTATGTAATCCCTAAATAAAAAAGATTTAAGAAGCCTTAAAAGGAAAACTTTCTATTTGATTTTTATTTTCCTTTAAAAATAATTAAATAAAAAAAATTATAAACTGTTATTTATTTAATCAAAATACTCTATGGGGCTTATTGGCCTTAGAGAGCCTAATTAGGTCCAATTAAGTTTTTTTAATAAAATAAATTTTTAAAATTAAATTTAAATAAAAATAAATTTCATTTAAATTTAATTAAATATTTTTTACTTTTCAAAATTATTTTGAAACATGTCATACATATAATTATTTATTTTTTATATTTCTAAATATATCTCATGCTTATATAAATTTTCATCGTTTAATACCTTATAGTCTCTTACAAAAATACACAGAATTTGGATTGGCTCAGCATCTACATTAAGGCCAAAAATCAATCAATTCATAGGAGACAAGACGCAGGGTCCCAAACTCGATGCCACGCCTCAGAAGCCACATGACAGGCCCTCAATGGCGACAGATTCACACGTCTAGCCACATATGACACAATTTGGGTCATCGGTAAAGCCTCCATTTCATCGCCGAGAATTAGGCATTAATTTATCATGAAACATCAACCAAAGAAAATCCCGGATTCGCTAGGTAACCTAAACTGTCCAAATCTCAATTATATCATGTGTAAATATAGTATTAAATTTTAAATTAGATATGAATACATAAATTTAGATTTTAAATATTTTATTTAAAATTTATAAATTTAAAAATATTTTATTTTACAATTTTTTTTTTTAAATTTGAATTTAAATGAAAGTGAATATTAAAAAAAAATTGTAAGTTGAATTTGAATTTGAAATAGCATATTAGTATTATTATTTTAGATTTTTTGTTCTTTATATTTATCTTAGTATTTGATTCAAATTCAAATTTATAAATTTAAATTCATGAATGTAAATACAACATTATTCAAAATTATAAAATAAAATTATAGATTAATTACGATAAAAATTAACTTGTTATCTTTTGGGTATCTTTTGGGTAAGATATTTTAAATTTAAGGAAAAATTTTATTTAAATCTGATTCATCATGAATATAAATATATAGGTCCACCACATATAATGTGTTCTTAGAGAATGATAGATTTAGTTTAGATAAAAATTTTCAAATTAGCCCTAATCATTCATGTGCTTTTTTCCTATATAATAGATGTAGTCCATATGAGTTTTTTCATAAATGATTCTTGAGAGTTGAGGGTATTTGCTTTCATTAATGGAACCATCTTCCATTTTATCCAATAAAAGTGAGGCTCCTGTTTCAGGAACCAACGCATCTTCAACAAATCATACAAAGTATAAGGAGATCATCTCAACCCTTCCTCGAATTGAAGATAGATGGCTTCAATCTCAGCAACTCCATGAATACCAAGACTTTTGGTGCGGTCAAAATATACTTGAAGGCATCATGTCTGCACAGGAACACTTCAAAGCTCAACCTCATCGATATTTTCACTATGGCAACATCCAAAATCTGGAACAACTTGACTTAAAGCCCCGCTTTTCATTGCTCGACAAGAAAACGTTTTAGCTATTCCTCTACAAATCCTTTGCTTTCGAGCTTCCACATGATGTTGTGCCCTTTATTGAAGTTTTATCATTCATTGACATTACCAAGCAGAGACCTCGAACTTCCACTTTTGTCCACTCACATGCCCTACACTTCCTTGCCCAAGTCCATTGTAGAGTGTAAGTGTAAAATTATTTACATCTTCGTGATCCCAAGGATTTGTTTATTTCATTGTGGCACTTTACCGTAAGTTAAGAGGTACAAGCGCAGTAAACCTTTCCATTGGAGGAGGCATGTCGAAATTTTGTGAAGGACTCAACTCGCGACCCTTACTAGGATCATATTTTGGGTTATTGGAAAGCAAGCCTTCAATTTCCTGAGAGAATGCTCTTCATCAAATATGAAGATCTATAAAATGACAACTTCTCCTATGTCAAGAGAATGGCAGAGTTCATAGGTTGCCCTTTCTCCATGGAAGAAGAAAGGCAAGGATCAGTGCAAAAACTCATCAACTTGTGCAGCTTTGAAATTCTTGGCAATTTGGAGGTGAATAAGAGTAAAAAGCACACTTCTGCAGCAGGACCTTTCAGAATGGAAAACAATGCATTTTTCAGGAAAGGTAAGGTTGGTGATTGGAAAAACCATTTGACAGCTGAAATGGCAGCTCGAATTGACCAAATAACTGAGCAGAAATTCAATGATTCTGGCTTGGCTTTCTGATCTCCATAAAACATCTCTGTTTGTCATAATTTGTGTGTTTTAAGGATCTGGTTCTTCCATCTACACATGTACTTCTTATGGTTTAGAAGGCTTGCTCTTTCAATTAAAAAAATGTCAAATTGATCCCTCTTTTGTAATAAATCTAAGCGTGTTTTTGGTAATCTAAGTGAAGGCATGCACTTGTCTTTGTTTGCAAATAAAATTTGATTGTTAAGCCTGTCCAACTCGAAAACAATGCATTCTTTAGGAGTTAAGCCTGAGACGGCAATGCAAATTGATCACAAACAGATAAATGGACCCTCATAACAAAAATGACAAATTAAAACAAATGAAATATCTAATTAAAAAAATTTCCTTTTCGGTAGCAGTTTATATTCTACAGTAGATAATCTGCAAACCACCTATCAACCATGGCAAGGCATTGCATAGGTTTGTATTCGAGCCGTGACTGCTCCTGCTCATGATCAAGAAAATATTAAAAAAAAAAAGAGGAAATTTTTCTTTATAGCTTTTGTTAGAGTTCATAAGTATGTATGAAGGAGAACGGCAAAGCCTTTACTTGCCTTAACAAACAGCTGCATACGCTAAAATGTAATTGTTCTTCGAATACATAGTTACATAGCTGCAGCAAAATTGATTACAAAGTTAATTTCAAATGATCATGAAATAGAACATGGAAATGAAATAATTACATGGAAGTAAATTTGCAAAATCATAATCAAAAGTTCAATCAAAACCAACCTCGCAATTTGACTATTGATTTAACCATGGACGCCAATCATCTTTAATAGTTAAATTTAGAGACTTTATCCATTGTTGTGATGATAATGATTATGAGGGGTTTGAAACATCTAACAGCAGCGAGGAGAATGATTTTGATGTGAGAAAAAAAAAAAAAAGAAAGAAAATGAACTTAGCGTATAATCCAAGGTGTAATCATAGTACTTTTGAGTTTAAAGTAGTAATGATATTTAAGAATGTCCAACAATTTAAAGATTGTATATCAAAATATGAGATACTTAATGGATATCAAATTAAGTGGATAATAAGTTGTGACAAAGAAATGGAAGGCAAAATGTAGTGGTGGATGTGTCACACCTTGCCCCTCTGTAAGGCATAACATGATCCCATAATATACTTAATGACTTACCGAACTTCATCTACCTATAACCCATTAAGTATTATACAAGGGATTTTAAAATCATTTTTTTACTTTTTGAAAATGGTGAGCATTTTTTGTAGGAACTAAAAACATTTAATTAAAGTTGAAAAGCAATGTAAAATTTTTGACCAATTTTATTTTTTCGCAAATTCTGGAAAATTTCACAAAGTGTCGCACTAATTGAGAAAAGCAAAAATTTACGTGGAAAAACACTTCTAATAATAGCACTTTATCAAATCTCAACCACCAAATCACTTAATCAACACAAATCCATCCAATCTCCACAATTCATAACATTTGCAAAACAGTTAAGTAAATCCATTCACATTGCATTTAAAATATTTGATTACATTTACAATTTAGTTCACAGACATAAAAAGTCAAAAGACAATATGATTACATATTAATTGTACAACTACTCAGTTACAATAATATATATGACTCTAAAATTATTTACATCAAATAATTACAAGGATATAATCAAATACCCGCATAAAAGTCTCGAGTAGTCCCCACAATTAGCTCACTCTGCTGCTTTTTCCTTGCCTTTATCTCATAAAGAAAAAGGTATCACGAGTATAAAATACTCTGGTGCACAATAAAATGTAAAATACATAATATAAAATATTTATGAACAATTCACAATTTAAAAATCTTACAATCACATTTCCAAATTTTTCAAAACTCATTATAGCACAGCTTTGGTCAAATAATTTAATAAACACAGTGTTACCAATTCATACACAACTTAAGTCATGACACAAAATTTTCAATCAATGCCGTGTTGTACACCACGATAAAGTGATCTACAACCTCACTAATCGAAATCAATGAGGGAGGTGGCTAGCTAGCCAATGAGTACTCATCGGATCTCTACCTCAGCTGGTAAGCCAGAAAGGGAGGAAAATAAACGATCTCAACCCCATAAATGGAGAAGGAATAATGTGATACTGTCATGCTAAGTGTGAATCCAAAATCAATTTAAAACAATTATTTCCAATAATTTATGAGAGACCCCAAACAATTTCCAAAGTCATTTTTTTACAGTCACAAAGTGGCAACACAATTCATAAATAGCACGGCGATTTCATAAAGCATAGCAAGTTAAATTTTCAATTGGAAAACAATTACATAAATTTATTTGCACAAACCTGACATGAGTCGCCTCTAGACCTTGACTCAGTCCTTTGTCCCTTCCGAGTCTTTTTCAGCTGAAACACACAATTGACAGTGTTTCAGTATCTTATCTCACAATAAATCTAATAATTAATTCATATATGCTCAATTCTACCCCAATATGCTTAATAGGTATGGAAAATCCAATTACACCCACATACCACATTTTGGGTGCCTAATTTGTTGGTTTTGATTGTTTCTTCAAATTTTAGGTCTCTTATGTACAATTTCAAAATTTCAAGATTTGATGTCCTATTTTGTACTGTTCCATTGGTCATGTTGCTGTGAAAATTTGGCAAAGTATTCTTCATAAAACTTGTTCCTTATTATCTTAAATTTACTTCCCTTTTTGAATCACTCCATTTGGAGTTTTGCAGCCCAAGATATGGCCATTTGAACATAGCTGGCCAGATTAGTTTAACCCAGATTTCTGGGCACCTAATTTGGTTCTGACAGTTTTGGATCACTAATTTTGGGTGGCAAAATGACTGGGTTATGGGTAGAATTTGGGTTGGTATTCTTCATAAAAGTTGTAGTGCTATGTTATACCTTTCCAATGCCACAAAAATCAGATCATTTGGACCTATATAGCCCAAGTTATGACCAAATGAACAAACACTATTTATCTGGTCATTTTGGTACAGTGGTAGTGCACTACACTCGGGTTTGACCTAATTGTTCACTATGTTATGTCATTTTCTAGGCATGGTTCCTAAATGAAAAATGTGCCATCATGTGTCTGTTTTCATTCCCAACTAGCCTCATACCAATTGGGTCGCTAAATTTTCAGTTTTGGTCCCTGAAAGGGACCTAGGTCAAGCTGCCAGAATCTGTACACTAACCAATCAGAATTACAATTTGGTTCTACAAATTCACACACACCACAGATGGTCCCAATTGACCATTTTTCAACTCAACTAAGGTCAATTCTATCAATTGACCAATTCCCTAATTTTTCTCCAAATTTTCACATGCTCAAGAACCCTAATTACATAAATTTAATATCTAATGAAATCAAAATATATATCCATAGTCTACAAACATAATTCAACCTTAATAACCATTCAAATGCATCAAATTCATTCAATTCCAACTCCACCTTTGGTTGGCCAAAATCCCAATCAATCCCCCATAGGTGTTTTCTTTTGATTTTTAAGTTGAGTTCCAGGTTAATTGAGCTAAACACACAAATAATAAACTAAAATTTTTAACTTAAATTACTAACCTCAACTTGGATGTCCAATTCTTCAATTCTCTTCTTTTTTCCTTTTCTTTGTTTCTTCAATCTTCTTTTTTAGTTGAGATAGCAAGTTTTTATGGAAGATTTTGGGGGACTTTCTGGGTTTGTGTATGGAAAATCAAGCTTGAATCAAGCTTCCATGGTGGATTGTCAATGGAGGTGGCAATGGGAGGGGCAGCCGAAACTTAAGGAAAGGGAAGAAGTGATTTTTCTTTTTAATTTTTAGGTATTTTAAGTGTAAATTTATGTATTTGACTTGGTAAAAAAAGTTGGGAAAATAAAATTGATTTTTGACATCACAATGATGTCATCCACATGATGCAATAAACCTTTTCTTTCTTTTCAATTTTCCTTAAATTTTCATTGGTTCTTTAATCTAATTCTTGATTCAGAAATTTTTATTTCTCTGATTTTATTGGACAATTAGGTCAAGAGTCAGCTCTAAGGGTGAATTGACTAAATTGCCCATCGCTGGTTCGATCCGGTTTGCAAGTTATTCGATATTTCTTCCGGATCTCTGACCTAATTATTTGACCTACTTAACAATTCCTTTCTGTGATTTTCTCTTTTTCCACTATGTTCACAATAGTTCTTAGGACCGCAGTGTCATATTTTTCAGTTCAGAATTCGGGTTAAGATCGACTGCAGCCACTTCCTGAAGGTCACCCATCATCGTGACTCTACCATTTAGCCTTTATGTTCTATTTTTCTTATTTATACTTATCTATCTGGCAATCACTAATTATTTACATTCAGGGCTTATCTAGATATCTTATGCATGGTTCTACTTTCCTTAATTGTCCGGACCGACAACGGTCACCGAAACAGTAAAATACAATAGGCCATGCAAATAGGAGTGTTACAATTCCCCCCCACCCCCCTTAAAATAAATTTTATCTCAAAATTTTACCTGGTATTAGTCTCTGAACAGCTGTGGGTGCTGCCTCCTCATGTCCTCTTCGTTTCCAAGTAGCCTCCTCGCTCAATGATGGTTCCACAAAGACCTTTACCAACAAAGATTCGCTTGTTCCGTAGCTGCTTTACCTCATAAGCCAGAATCTCTATGGGTTCTTCCTCATATGTGAGGTCCGAATTTACTTCAATTTCTTCCACTTGTAGTACACGAGATGGGTCGGATCTATACCTTCTCAACATGGATACATGAAAGATGTTATGTATCCTCTCCAACTTTGGAGGTAGTGCCAAACGATATGCCAGAGGACCCACTCTCTCCAGAACCTCATATGGCCCTATGAAACGAGAACTTAGTTTCCCCTTGTTGCCAAATCTCATAATTTTCTTCCAAGGGGAAACTTTGAGGAATACTTTCTCACTCACTGTATACTCAATGTCTCGCCTGTTCAAATCAATGTAGGACTTCATGATCCGATGCACTTTGAGTTGATCTCTGATCAATATAATTTTCTCCTTAGTCTGCTAAACAATTTTGGGCCCAATCATCTTCCTTTCGCCCACTTTATCCCAACACAAGGGAGTTCTACACTTTCTGCCATATAGAGCATCATATGGAGGCATCCCAATGCTTGATTGGTAGTTGTTGTCGTAAGCGAACTCAATGAAAGGCAAGTGCGTGTCCCAACTACTCCTCAAACTCAATCACACAAGCCCGTAGCATGTCCTCCAAGATCTGACTACCCTCTCGATTGGCCATCCGTCTGGAGTGGAATGTCGTCAAGTTCGCCTAGTTCCTAGGGCTCTCTGAAGACTATCCTAGAATCTAGAAGTGAACTTAGGATCTCTGTCAGATATAATGGATATCGGCACTCCATACAGTCTCACAATCTCATATATGTACAACTTGGTCAATCTTTCCAAACTATTGTCCATCCGGACAGGTAGAAAGTGAGCAGACTTGGTTAGTCTGTCAACAATGACCCATACTACATCATAACTCTTCTGTGTCTTCAAAAGTCCCATCACAAAATCCATATTTATTCTCTCCCATTTCCATTCCGGTACTGGTAGTAGATGTAACAAACCAGCTAGTGCTTGATACTCTGCCTTCACTTGTTGACAAGTTAGGCATTTGGAAACAAATTCTGCTACATCTCTTTTATACCCATCCATCAATAGTGTTCTTTCAACCTCTATACATTTTAGTACCACCAAGGTGCATAGCAAAAGGAGACTCATGTGCTTCCTTCATAATGATCTGCCTCAAATCTACATCATAAGGAATGCACATTCTGCCCTAGTGTAGCAGTAGACTGTCATCTCTCACTGAGAATTCTGCTTTCTTGCCCTATCTGACTTCTTCTAATAGCTTTTGCTATTTCTGATCATTCTGAGCAGCCATTCTGATATAATCAATCAACACTGGTTGTACATGCTATGCAACTATTGTCTGCCTCTCATCATTAATCTTTAAGCTGGCATGCAATGCTCTCAACTCATGTACTATAGACAAAGGAGAAACCTGTAAACTTGCCATAGTCTTACGACTTAAGGCTTTAGCCACAACATTTGCCTTTCCTGGCTGATAGTCTATCAGACAATCATAGTCCTTAATCAATTCTAACCATCTCCTTTGTCTCAAATTCAACTCTTTCTGAGTGCCCAGATACTTCAAACTCTTATGATCTGTGTAGATGTAGCACTTCTCACCATACAAATAGTATCTCCAAATCTTAAGAGCAAAAACAATAGCTGCTAGCTCCAAGTTGTGTGTCGGATAGTTCCTCTCATGCTGTTTCAACTGGCGTGATGCATATGCAATGACATTCCGATCTTGCATCAGTACACAGCCTAAACCATTGTAAGAAGCATCGCTATATACTGTGTATTCTTTACCCAGGGTAGGTAAAGTCAGGACTGGAGCTTCAATCAAACATTTCTTCAATGCATCAAAACTCAGTGGCATTTATCCGCCCACAAATTTCATATCTTTACGAGCAACTTGGTTAGTGGAGATGCCAACATGGAGAACCCTTTCACAAAGCAGTAGTATCAGCTAAACCCAGAAAACTGCGAATCTCTATGACATTTCTGGGTGGCTTTCAATTAAGGATAGCTTCTATTTTACTTGGATCTACCTTAATGCCTTCTGCTGATACTATATGCCCTAAGAAGGATATTTCTTTCAGCCAAAATTCACACTTCGACAATTTTGCATATAGTTGTTTCTCTCTCAAAATCTGCAGTACAATCCGCAGATGTCTATCATGCTCCTCTGAACACCTCGAATAAACTAATATATCATCTATGAATACCACTACAAACTAGTTGAGGTATGATCTGAAGATAGTGTTCATCAGATCCATAAAAGCAGCTGGAGCATTAGTTAACCCGAGTGGCATGACCAAAAACTCATAATGGACATAGCGGGTTCTAAAGGTAGTTTTAGGGATACTCTACTTTTGTACTTTCAACTAATAATAACCCGATCTCAGGTCAATTTTGAAGAACACAGCTGCACCCCTCAACTCATCAAACAAGTCATCAATGTGGGGCAATGGATATCTATTCTTTATTTTCACCTTATTCAACTGCCGATAGTCTATACATAAGCGGAGAGTGCCATTTTTCTTCTTTACAAATAGCACTGGTGCTCCCTAAGGTGACACACTAGGGCGGATAAAGCCATTGTCCAGCAACTCTTGCAATCAGATTTTAATTCTTTTTCTGGCTCAAGGGCCATTCTATATGGTGTTATGGAGATTGGGTCCACACCAGGCATAACATCAATCTCAAACTACACCTCTCTCTCTGGAGGTAATCCTGGCAACTCATCAGGAAACATGTCTGGATAATCACATACAGTAGGGATGTCCCTTAACGCTGGACTCCCCACTTGGGTGTCCATCACATGTGCCAAGTATGCTTCACACCCTTTTCTGATCATCTTTCTTGCCTATACAGCTGAAATGATGTTTGATGGCTATAACTGCCTCTCCCTGTGTATTACTACATCACCATACTTAGGAAGTGACTCGCTTTCTCTACCATACCAATTATAGCGTGATGCTCAAGCAACTAATCCATTCCCAAGATGACGCCAAAATCTCGAAGGGCATTTCAATCAGTCGGATAAAAGTGTGTCCTTGGATCACCAATGACAATCCCTATATATTATATTTATCCTGACCTCCTGGCCTAATGGAATAGTTACTAGCACATCATAATCCATTCTTATACACAGAATAGCAGTAAAACAAATCACACTAGCACTAACATACAAATGTGTGGAGCCAGGATCAAATAGCACATATACGTATTGGTCAAGGATTGAGAAAATACCAGCTACTACATCTGATGTTTCAGCCTCCTCCCTCTGACGCATTGTGTACACTCTGGCTGGTGTGCCACTGGGTTATGGCTGGTTAACAATGCTCTGACTTCCTAGGGTGTTACCCTACCGCCTCTACCTCTACCGTAAGGCTATGAACCTCTTGGAGTAGACTTGACTGATCTCTCAAATGTAGCAGGAGGTCTAGATTGGCTCGAACTAGTACAATCTTTCGCGAAATGTCCTGTCCCTCCACAGTTAAAGCATGCACCAGTGGCCTTAAAACACACCCCACTATGTATTCTACCACAAGTCTCACACTGCCGAACTCATAAAGCTCCCCGAGATGCCTGTTGAGTCTGCTGACCAGACCGGGGTGGTCTTTGGCCAGAGAATTTGCCTCTAACAGATAGGCGGGAGCTGGATCCCCTAGGTCAAGCTTCCTCTTCCTAGAACTACTCTTAGTAGGTTGGCCGCAGCTTTCTCGCTTTCTCTTTTCTTTATTCTTCTTCACTGACCCTTCCATTCCTATCCTCTCACATTCCAAGGCTTGTGATATTAACTCAGAAAAATTCTAGTGTCAGAACCTCACTACTTGCATTCTCAATGTAGGCCTTAACCCGGCCTCAAATCTCTTGCATCTGTCTCTAGGAGTTGAGACCAAGCTTCCAAAGATAGGCTTAGCCTTGAGAAGTCTCGCCATATTCTCTATGGTCCGTCCCCTTGCTTGCATTAAAAATTCTTGCACTTTAATGTCAACATAGGTATCGGGGACCCATTTCTATCCTAACTCCTCAAGAAATCGGGCCATGTAAGAACAGTGGCTCAACTAAGTCGTGGGGATGGTCTTCCACCATTCATATGCATCCCTCGTAAGAGATACCGAGTATTCAAATTTTAATTCCTCGGCACATTGCGCCTTTCTAAATACTTTCTTTCCATCCGTTTCCAGCTAACCGGCCCCGCTTCTAGTGGGTCCACGGTGCCCTTAAACTCGTGAGTCCCCAAATTT
>NW_026614774.1:0-114469 GCF_030052815.1 Hevea brasiliensis
TAGTGCCTATTATGCATACATCTTTCTCTTTCCATGATTAGAGACCTAAAATAAGCAAGAATTTGTGAATTAAATGAATGGAATTTATGTGTATGTATACAATGAATTTTGGCAGTTCTAGGAGGAACAAGATTAAGTGTTTTTGATGGACTTAGAGTGGACTAAAGATGATGTTTAAGGTATATATATATATGTATGATGAATTGGTGTGCTAACTAAGGTAATTGGTGTAATCCTTGAAAATGAGCTAGGATTTGGGAGTGAAACTTGGATTTGGCTTAGGAAATTGTTAGAGAACATTTTAATGGTCAATTAGTGACTATTTTAGGTAAGTTGAGCACAATTTGCACTGAAAAATAGGATTGCCTGCCCTAGGACAGCAACAGAGGGACTAAAAATTCAGTCCACTTGGACTGCCATAACTTGGGCTGTGTTAGTCCAATTGGTGTTTGGCCAATTGTACATGAAACTAGGCTTATAATGGCACATTTTTTCTGAAGAAACCATGCCCAAAAGACCAAATTAAGAGGACCAAAACTTGGCCCCAATCCGGATACCCTGCAAACAGCCCCTGCAGAAATGACCAAATGAACAGTAACTGTTCATTTGGCCATAACTCACTGTAGATATGGTCAATTGACCTGAAATTTTTACAGCAACAAGATAAGATATAGACAAACAACTTTCAAGAAGGACACCAATCTAAATTATGCCATTAACCTAATCAAATCATTGAGCAAAGTGGAGTTTACTGTACTGAGATTTCCAGAATTTTCATTTGAGCAGTAATGTTTGGATGGCTATAACTCTCTCTAGAAAACTCGGATTTAGGCGATTCTTGAACCGATGGAAACCTAAGTTATGGTAGAACATTTCATAAGAAGAAAGTTAGACCAAATTATGAACTTAACTTGATCAAATTACTTACCAAAGTTGGACCAAAAATCTGCACTCCAAAATCTCAAAGCATGAACAGGTGCGTGAACAGTAAACTTATTTTGGCCATAACTTGAGCTACAAAACTCCAAATGGAGTGATTCAAAAAAGGAAATTCAACTAGACAAAATAAGGAACAACTTTCATGTTTACCATTTCCTCAAATTCTTACTGCAACAGTGCCCAATGGAATAGTAAAGTTGAGTTACAAAAATTGAAAATTTTGCTTCTCTTGGTTTAAACTTAGAAATGGTATTAATGCTTAATGCCAACAAGTTTTAAATGCAAAATGTGGTACATTGGAAGTGTTAAAACCAATGCAACTATTTTCTATGCAAAAGTCAACTTTTTGTTGACCAATGAAGTGAATAGTGACACCAAGACTTGAAATTCAAAAATTGTGAAACTTAAAAGTGCAAAATGCCCTAGTAGGCCTAATGTGATTGGTTTGGATAGATTGGCATGCCAATAGGGTATTGTTTTAGCAGTACTGCGAAAGGCTTTATGCCTGTATTCATGGCTTTTATGCCCGTATTCATGGCTTTTATGCCCGTATGCATGGCTTTTATGCTCGATTATGTGATATCATGGCTTTTTAGCCATACTGACTGCATACATGGTTGACGTTCTGCGTCCCATAGTATGACGGCCCGAGGCACCGCGGTGTCCAGGTTAACGACCCGTTATCCACCGATCGTCCAAAGATAGGTTACTTGGGCATGGAAAAGTATAAGCGTGATTGAACTGATTATTAAAGAAAATACGAAAATGAAGTATCAGGAATGATTACAAAAATACAAAGAAGCTCAAGATCATGAAGAAAATAATTAACGAAATGCATGAAGAAGTTAAAATCATAAAACATGATTAGCCCTCGACTAAACAACAAGTTAGTAATTATTCATTTTTTATGAACACAATAGCAAGGAAATTATTATTTTTTATTTGCATATTATATTTTCTTGTATTATTGGCACCACTAAGCTTTATGCTTAGCGTCGCTTTGCAACCCGTAGGTAATCAAGATTTGGACAGAGGCCAGAGACCACCATTCGGTAAGGCGGTTCACGATTACGCATAGTGTCCGTGTCACCTCACCATCCACAGTGCATTGGTAGCACACTAGGTCCCATTTTGTATTTTGAGATTTTTGTAAATTTGGTAATTAAACTCTTATTTTAACATATGTATTTGAACAAATGTAATATAATTTTGTATTAATGTAAGTACTTGTAATTTGTGATTATAAATCACATGTGAGAATTTATTTATGATTTGAGTCTAATGATGATGTGAAATGATAAATAGAGGAATCGTTAAGAAATTGCTGTAACTTGATGTGATACAAAATGTGAATTGTATATGAGTACCATGAGATGAATGATTGAGAAATAAATGAAATTGATGAAATTATTCTGAGACTTTGTTGATAATTGGAGTTGGGATTGATTGAATATGATCATAGGAAGTGTTTTTCACAGGTTCCGAAGAACTGTTTTCTCTATTTTTAGCCGGTATTCTGCCGGATTTTCTTTAAAATTCTCGGAACCTCAAATAAATTATAATTTCGATAAATGGCTTAAATAAATTATATTTCACAAGTTATATTCAAAAGGAAGAATAAAAATGAATTAAGATAAAATAGCGTGGTCGGCACACTGAGTGGCATAACTTGCTCGGCTACACTGTAGTCGGGTAAGGGGTGTCACATTTGTAATGCCATGTGTCACCATCTCATGGTGCCACATGTCACCCTGTGAAATGACCAAAATGCCCCTGTGTCTTAATTTTGAGTTCTTAACCCAAAATAATTATTTTTCTTCTTCTATTCAATTTATATCAAATATAAATTAATTAATTAATCTCTATTAATTAATTTCTCATCAATTAAATTCATATTTAAACACTTTAAATATAAATTTAACTTATACTATACATCCAATAATCTAGATTTGGTTTCAAGTCATGCTAGAGACTTTGCAATCTAATTGCAAACCAAACCTATTTAATTAATCAATTAAACTCTTTAATTAATTAATTAAATTATATTTAGTTAGGTTATAACTTATGTATGTGTGTGACTTACTAGGCTCATCACTAATTGGCAATGAGACATGATATCAACTCTTAATATCATCAGAACTCTTTCTTACCATAAATGATTTCTCTAAATCATTTTATGGACCTCATAGACCATGGTTAACACCTAGCATAGCATGCCATGGCCACCCAATCAGTAATAAGGTTTACCTTAAATGAACCTATAATCATATATTACCATGCACTAGAATTTCTCTGTTACAAATCCCAACTCAAGTTGAAGTCATGGTTTATGTCAAACTCCATTTACTATGAATATTATGTTTTCTTTTAATTCCAGTTCTTGATTAAAAAATTTTATCATCAGAAACTCTTTTATGATTAAATTTATCTGTCCTGGCCAGGAACTTGAAACATCAAGAACAATTAAATGAACATAGGATTTTATCTCTTTTTACTTAGAGGAATAGATTCCATCTTGATCAACACCTACCTCCATATATAACTAGTAGGAGCCAACACAAGCCCATATACCCATACACAGTACAAGTATGAAAGCGATCAAACTCAAACCACCTATATACAAGATAACTGTATATCTCAGTCTAAAGATTATATGCACTGATATAATTTATAACAATGCATTGACAAGAGTAAACTCCATGTGCTTGTCATAAGTGTCACTGATTCAGCCTACTTATCATTTATAAGTGCCTATCATGTTTGTTATATGGCATGAGACTTACCATTCCATCTTATTTATATCTCATATAAATAACTTGGGAACAAACATGAATACAATCTTTCTGGATAAGTCATGTCCTTATTATGAAGTATCCTTGATTGTGAATCTATTTATGATACTTTATACTAGAAATACTGTCACTCATATTCTTAACAACTTAAGAATAGCATTTCTAACAAAATATCAATGGGCCTTTTCTATTACACATAAATATCTTATGTAAACAGAAAAGTGAAAATGCATTTTATGAATAAAAACATGTACAAGATATATACTAAATGATATGCTCTAGGACATACTTTTAACAATCTCCCACAAGCACTAGAGCCATTCATTACAATATCTTAGACCCATCTTCTCAAGATGTCAGTCTAGCTGAGTCTGTGACATAGACTTAGTGAATGGATCAGCTAGATTTTCAGCTGATGCTATTTTCTGCATGGCTACATCGCCTCGTCCAAATGTTTCTCTGATAATGTGGTAGCGCCTTTCTTTGTGTTTGGATTTCTGGTGAGACCTGAGTTCTTTAGCCTGTATGACTGCTCCATTGTTGTCACAGTGTAGTGGACCACTAACTCAATGGAAGGAACTACTGTAAGTTCTGTCATGAACTTCTTTATCCGAACAGCTTCCTTTGCAGCACCTGATGCAGCAATATACTCAGCCTCGGTAGTAGAATCTGCATTCGTGCTCTGTTTGGAACTCTTCCAACTGACTGCACCTCCATTACAAATGAACACAAATCCATAAATAAACTTTCTATCATCAATATCTGATTAGAAATCAGAATCAATATAACCATCCAATTGCAAGTCTCCACCTCCATAGATCAAGAATAAATCCTTAGTTCTTCTCAAGTACTTAAGGATATTCTTGTGACTATCGATGCTCCAAACCTGGATTGGATTGATACCTGCTAATCAAACTAACAGCATATGCGATATATGACCTAGTACACAACATTGCATACATTAAACTTCCAATAGCCGAAGCATATGGAATCCTGGCCATCTTATCTCTTTCTTCAGGTGTCTTTGGAGACATCTCTTTAGAAAAGTGGATACCATGTCTCGCTAGTAACAATCCTCTCTTGGAATCAACCATGTTAAACCTCTTTAACTCCTTTTCCAAGTATAGACTTTAGGATAAACCAATTATTCTTTTCGCTCTATCTCTATAGATACGAATCCCAAGAATATAAGTTGCCTCCCCTAAGTCTTTCATGGAGAATGTATTTGATAACCATACCTTTACAGTTGTCAACATACCTGTGCCATTACCCATCAACAGTATGTCATCCACATATAAGACAAGGAAAGTGATAGCACTATCACTAACCTTCTTATATACACATGGCTCATCCTTATTTTTTATAAAATCAAAGGATTTAATGGCTTTATCAAAACGGATGTTCCAAATCCTTGAAGCTTGCTTCAACCCATAAATGGATCGCTTTAGCTTGCATACTTTGGAACCATCTTGGGATTCAAAACCCTTAGGTTGTTCCATGAAAATGTTTTCTTCAATGTATCCATTGGGAAAAGCTGTTTTGACATCCATCTGCTAAATCTCATAATCATACTATGCAGCTATTGCTAATAGAATCCTAATTGATTTAAGCATGGCAACAGGTGAGAAAGTCTCCTCATAGTCGATTCCTTGCCTTTAGCGAAACCCTTTCGCAACTAGCCTTGCCTTACAAGTCTCTACCTTTCCATCAGAACCAATTTTCTTCTTAAAAACCCATTTGTTCCTTATAGGTACAATATCTTCAGGTGGGTCAACAAGATCCCAGACTTGATTCTTATACATGGAATCAATTTCAGATTTCATAGCATCAATCCATTTTGAAGAGTCTATATCTGATATAGCTTCTTCATAGGTAAGTGGATCATCTCCATGATCTACTTCTTCATGAGTAGACAACTCTTGTTCTTGTTCATGAAGGAAACCATATCTCACTGGTGGGTGAGATATCCTGGTTGTTCTACGAGGAACAATTGTAGATGTTTCATCAATGGGTGTAGGTTAACTAGATGGAAATATATCCATCTGATCTGTTGGTTGGTCAGAATTCTCTAATTCTAACTCTATTTGCCTTCCTTTGCCTCCTTCTTGAACAAACTGTTGTTCAAGAAATGTGGCATCTCTACTTATCACAACCTTTTGTGAAGAAGGCAAATAAAAATAATATCCAAAACTATCTTTTGGATATCCAACAAATCGACCTTTTTCTTATCTGGTTTCCAATTTATCAGTGTTCAGCTTTTTTACATAAGCTGGACAACCCCAAATCTTAACATGTTTAAGACTTGGTTTTCTTCCATGGCATATCTCATAAGGTGTGGAAGAAACTGATTTTGATGGAATCCTATTCAGAATATACAAAGCTGATTCTAATGCAAATCCTCAAAAGGAGATTGGCATATCAGTATAGCTCATCATACTACGTACCATATCCAATAGGGTATGATTTCTCCTTTCAGATACACCATTCAGTTGTGGCGTTCCTAGAGGAGTCAGCTAGGAAACAATGCCTTGCTCTCTCAAGTATTCATCAAATTCAGTACTCAAATATTCACCTCCATGATCTGATCGAAGAGCTTTAATACTCTTTCCTGTTTGATTTTCTACTTCAGATTTAAATTCTTTGAACTTTTCAAAGGATTCATGTTTGTATTTTATCAAATACAAATACCCAAACCTTGATTTATCACCAGTAAAGGTAATAAAGTAATGAAAACCGCCTCTAGCCATTTCCTTAAATGGACCACATACATCACTATGTATTAGATCCAAAATATTTTCAGCTCTTAACCCTTGTCCAACAAAGGGTGATCTAGTCATTTTGCCCTGAAGACAACATTCACAAGTTGGAGTAGGCTCAGAGCCCAATGAGGATAAAATCCCTATTTTTTTCAGTTTGGTAATCCTACCTTTTGCAACATGACATAACCTTAAGTGCCAAATATATTTTGAACTTGAGTTGATTTTCACTATGGCATTGCATTCTTTTAGATTGCTATACTCGCGGTTTATTCCAAAGGCCCATCCTTCTGGTAGTGGAAACACTTTCCTTTGCATTCGTTAGCTTTAGTCTTCCTTTTCTGTTTACCTATTATCTTAGAAGTGCCAGGAATCTGAGGTTTCTTTTTCTTACTGCCCTTCTTCTTGTTGGACTTTCCAGCAGAAGAAGATGCAATCAAAACTACCTCTTTTCCTTTATTGCCTGGCATATTCTTTTGGGCAACAACCAGTATGTTGGGTAGACCAGCTAAGGTGCATTCCTGTTTAGTCATATGGAAATTTATCACAAAATTTCCAAAAGACTCAAGAAGGATCAAGGATTAAATACGTCTGTAGTTGGTAATCCATGTTGAAGTCAAGATGTTCCAACTGCTCAATTAGCCAAATCATCTTGTAGACATGATCCCTAACATTTTGTCCCTCAGACATCCTCATGCGGAATAGCTGTCTAGATATCTCATACCTAGCATTCCTTCTGTACTCACCATACAACTCTTGTAGGTGAAGGAGGATCTCACTCGCACTCTGCATATTCTCTTGCTGCTTCTGTAACTCATCACTCATGGAAGCAAGCATGTAACACTTAGCTCTCATATCATGCTCCTTCCACTTGTCCAACGTTTCATGTTCCTCTAAAGTGGCCTTTGAAGGTAAGGGACTAGGAACATTTGAATCTAGAACATATCCTATATGTTCAAGGTTCAGGGCAAGTTTCAAATTTCTTCGCCAATCAAAGAGATTAGATTCTGTTAACCTATTGCGATTAAGTATGCTTGTAAGGATATTGATGGTGGTGGTTGTTCTGTGCTCATTATTATCAGAAAATTAACTAAAGAAAATAACTAGATTAATTAGTAAATGTATCATGTAATTAACCAAAATGATTATGGTCTTTTAATCAAATTGGTCCTCCCACTAACTTAGCAAATTCTACACTTCCAAAGTAGAAAACAAAAATCTTAGTTGGATGGATTTTTAGTGGGTGATTGAATTCTTATTATTCTATTGATCATCCTCAGGTACATCCGTTATTGGAATTACAATAAACTATAAGTAAGCAACTCCTTGCCCATCATATCTCATGTGAGGTTCAATCCTTTATCTAGCCCCTAATGATCAAAATCTCAGGTACATCCATTATTGACTTATCTTGCATTAGTTAAGTTGATCCCATAAAGCCAGTAATTACGTAAATAATTTTAATGTCCTCAGGTACATCCAATATTGGCCACCAAACCATTTACATATTTACAACATCTCATGCTTAACAATTATTCTTAAGAAAATCTCTTAAATTAATTACATCTTATACAACTATTTAAAAATTCTTAAAATAATTGCCCCAATGGAGGGCCCATATTATAATTACTATAATTATAGCATTTCCAACTTAATCATTTGTTTGGAAGATTTTATGGTCATCCTAATTACTATTAAGGTCTCACTTTGCACATTATCCATTTAGCATGCATATATCATATAATTGCATACATTCCCATACATCTCATGCATTCATGGATAAGCAGTAAATATGGTATGATCATGGACGTTCTAAGGGATTCAATTCTGAGCCACCAAGAATTGAATCAGGGCATTCCTAGGTGCATTTCATTTATTCATTTTACAAGAGTTGCTGAAGAAGTACATAATCAACATTTGATCTTGAATT
Organism: Hevea brasiliensis; assembly: GCF_030052815.1. NCBI lineage: Eukaryota > Viridiplantae > Streptophyta > Magnoliopsida > Malpighiales > Euphorbiaceae > Hevea > Hevea brasiliensis. Next base: position 8,418 of record NW_026614774.1, read on the forward strand.
CCTCCCACTGGTCCCACCAATGCTCTTGAGCTCTTTAAACTTCTTGCAATCCAATATTACATAGTAATCCTTGGCATACCAAGGAAAATTTATAATAACTTAAATAAATGAAATTACAACCCAAAAATTATTACAAACTTCACAATACATGCCCAAAATAAATTAGAATAAATAAATTAATTTATAATCCCAAAGAAACATAAAAGAAATAAATTCAATCACATTGGTCTTTTATAGTCCATGATCATCCATCATGTATATCACTATTTAACAATTAAATAAAACATACATACTTAAATTAAATTGAATATCTCATATTCAACTTAAAAATCCAGATTTGAATATGATTCAAATAAATTTAAAAATTCAGATTTGAATCTCATTCAAACAAATTTAAAAATTCAGATTTGAATCACATTCAAACAATTTTTAAAAAATCAGATTTGAATCACATTCAAACAATTTTTAAAAATTCAGATCTGAATATTATTCAAACAACTTTAAAAAATCAGATTTAAATATGATTCAAACAACTTTAAAAATTCAGATTTGAATCACATTCAAACAACTTTTAAAATTCAGATTTGAATCACATTCAAACAATTTTTAAAATTCTGATTTGAATCAAAATTTAATTAGGTGATTGAAATTCTAATTAAACAATTTAATTAGACATAGCATGAGCTTTTAGATCATACAACAATTGTAAATTAAAAAGCCAAACCATGCACCACCCATGAAGCCCAATCATGCACACCATTGATGGTGTTCTTCAAGCATGCTGCCACACATCCATTGCAACCAGCAATGAATAAATCATCTCATGATCAAAACACACAATTAAATCATATAATCAGCAATCTAAATGGCAAATATAGTGGCTCTGATACCAATTTAAGGAACGAAAGCGTGAAAAAATCAAGTTTATACCATTAAATTCAAAAATTTTCACCTAGGGTCACATGCATCATACAAGATTTATTTTTATCTATTTGATTTCAATGATAAACAACATATTAAAACTCATTTAATATGTTTTTGGATCTGTATTTTCCATTTAAGACTTTAAATTAATCAGATTGATTGTAGAACCCTAGATTAAATCAAAAAATAAATACACTAACCTTTTGATGCACTGCAGTGTATTTGTGCCTTTGAGATTCATCTTCAGGACACCAGATGTTGTCCCTCTAGCTTGTCCACACCAAGAACACCTATGGCAGCCCTTGAACAGCTTTTAAAGCTTTTTCTATTATTTAGAAAATCAAGTTCTGCCTTTTAAGAGATTAAAGATGTAAACAGGACACTATAAATGATTTCTAGTATTTTTAATTCAAGAGATTGTTTACTAATCTCTTGGAATAGATGAGAGATGAAGAGAAAGAGAAGGGAGACTCTTGGGTGGCGGGACCAAGGATGAGGAGCTGCTGGTTATGCTTTTTTCTTTTCATAACAACACTTATATAGCTAGGTCAACACATTAAACCCTTGCCACATGTCACCCTTCGATTGGTTCTAGGTTTAATTGACCCAATCACATTGTGCCAAGTGTCAAACCTATATTTAATCTTAATTTTAATCATCTTGCATGATTAAAAGACATTTGGCAAGCTTATGTGTAATGCCATGTGTCACCATCTCATGGTGCCACATGTCACCCTGTGAAAATGACCAAAATGCCCCTGTGTCTAAATTTTGAGTTCTTAACCCAAAATCATTATTTCTCTTCTTTTAATCAATTTATATCAAATATAAATTAATTAATTAATCTCTATTAATTAATTTCTCATCAATTAAATTCATATTTAAACACTTTAAATATAAATTTAACCTATACTATACATCCAATAATCTAGATTTGGTTTCAAGTCATGCTAGGGACTTTGCAATCTAATTGCAAACCAAACCTATTTAATTAATCAATTAAACTCTTAATTAATTAATTAAATCATATTTAATTAGGTGATAACTTGTGTATGTGTGTGACTTACTAAGCTCATCACTAATTGGCAATGAGACATTATATCAACTCTTAATATCATCAGAACTCTTTCTTACCATAAGTGATTTCTCTAAATCATTTTATGCACCTCATAGACCATGGTTAACATCTAGCATAGCATGCCATGGCCACCCAATCAGTAATAAGGTTTACCTTAAATGAACTTATAATCATATGTTACCATGCACTAGAATCTCTCTGTTGTAAAATCCCTACTCAAGCTGGAGTCATGGTTTATGTCAAACTCCATTTACTATAAATGTTATGTTCTCTTTTAATTCCAGTTCTTGATTAAAAGATTTTCTCATCAGAAACTCTTTTCTGATTAAATCTATCTATCCTGGCCAGGAACATGAAACATCAAGAATAATTAAATGAACATAGGATTTTATCTCAATTTACTTAGAGGAATAGATTCCATCTTGATCAACACCTACCTCCATATATAACTAGTAGGAGCTAACACATGCCCATATACCCATACACAGTACAAGTATGAAAGCATTATCAAATTCAAACCACATATATATAAGATAACTATGCTATCTCAGGTCTAAAGACTATATGAACTGATATGATTTATAATAATGCATTGACAAGAGTAAACTCCATGTGCTTGTCATAAGTGTCACTGGTTCGGCCTACTTATCATTTATAAGTGCCTATCATGTTTGTTATATGGCATAAGACTCACCATTCCATCTTATTTATATCTTATATAAATAACTTGGGAACAAACATGAATACAATCTTTCTGCATAAGTCATGTCCTTATTATGAAGTATCCTCGATTGTGAACCTATTTATGATACTTTGTACTAGAAATACTGTTACTCATATTCTTAACAACTTGAGAATAGAATTTCTAACAAAATATCAATGGACCTTTTCTATTACATATAAATATCTTATGTAAATGGAAAAGTTAAAATGCCTTTTATTAATAAAAACATGTACAAGATACATACTAAATGATATATTCTAGGGTATACTACTAACAAGAACTGCTACATCTACTCCAATATCAATCATAGGCTCGCCTCCACTCCAAGGGAAGGAAGCTGTAAGGCCGAGGCAAATGTACTTCACAGAAACTTGTATCAGAGTTTGTGGAGAGAGCAGAAGGTAGAAAACTAGCCAGAGCCTATACTATAGGGGCACAGGAGGAACAGGATTCTCCAGATGTCATCAAGGGTATGTTCCTCCTCTATAATACTTCTGTGCATGCATTAGTGGATCCTGGATCTACTCATTCATATATTTGTATCAAGCTGCCCATAGAAAAGGGAATACTAGTAGAGGAAAGTGACCAAGACATCCTGGTCAAAAATCCGCTAGTAAACAGTGTTGTAGTATACTAGGTTTATATGGGCTGTCCATTGAAGATTCAAGGGAAAGAGTTTTCAGCAGACTTAATTGAACTGCATTTCCATGAGTTTGATGTGATTTTGGGAATGGATTGGTTATCCCATCATTAGGCAATAATAGATTATAAATTGAAGAGAATCTCTCTGAAAGCTACCGAGAACGAAGAAATAACAGTTGTGGGTGAAAGGACAGATTTCTTGTCCAATGTCATCTCAGCTATAGTTGCAAGGAGATGGTTGAGAAAAGGGTGTGAAGCAAATCTGGCACACGTAGTTGACACTAGGCAGGGTAAACTTGACCTGTCTGATATACCCATAGTAAGGGATTTCTCTAAGGTATTTCCTGAGGAATTGCCTAGTTTGCCACCAGAAAGAGAAGTTGAATTTGCTATCGAGATTATGCCGGGTACAGCTCCGATTTCAATTGCTCCGTATAGAATGGCACCTACTGAATTGAAAGAGTTAAAAATCTAGCTGCAAGAATTACTAGACAAGGGATTCATATGCCCCAGCGTGTAACCGTGGGGAGCTCCGGTACTGTTTGTAAAGAAGAAAGATGGGACACTGAGGTTATGTGTTAACTACCGGCAGTTAAACAGAGTAATAGTGAAGAACAAGTATCTGTTGCCTCGAATTAATGATCTGCTTGATCTTGAAGGGAGCCGGTGTGTTTTCTAAGATTGATCTCAGGTCATGGTATCATCAGCTAAGGGTTAAGGATGCAGATGTGCCTAAGACTGCATTTAGAGCCCGGTATGGGCATTATGAATTCCTAGTAATGCCATTTGGGTTAACAAATGCTCCAGCAGCATTCATAGACCTTATGAACCGTACCTTCCATCCATACTTAGATCGGTTTGTAGTGGTCTTCATTGATGACATCCCGTGTATTCCAAGGATAAAGGTAACATGATGAACATTTGAGAATTGTTCGCAGACTAAAGAGAAGAAATCAGACGCAAAATTGTCCAAGTGTGAGTTCTGGTTGAATGAGATTGCATTCCTTGGACATGTAGTATCAGCTGAAAGGATTAGAGTGGATCTCGAGAAGATTGAAGCAATGATGGAATGGAAACCTCCTAGAAATACAATTGAGATCAGAAGTTTCTGGGGGTTAGCTGGATATTATAGAAGATTTCTAAAGGGATTTTCCCTGATAGCTGCTCCAATGACTAAATTGCTACACAAGAATATGAAATTTGACTTGAATGACAAGTGTCAAGCCAGTTTTGAGAGGCTGAAGGCTATGTTGACAGAGGCACCAGTGTTAACACAGCCAATGTCTGGGAAAGAAAATGGGTGCCAGTACTATAAAGAAATAGTATGTGTACCGGATGATAAAGAGTTGAAAACGAGTATTCTGAAAGAAGCACATAACAGTGTGTATGCTATGCACCCAGGAAGCACAAAAATGTACCATGATTTAAAACCTTGATACGGGTGGCCAGGTATGAAGAAGGACATAGCTGACTATGTAACTAGATGCTTGACATGTCAGCAAGTCAAAGCAGAACATCAAGTTCCATAAGGTTTGTTACAGCCCATAAACATACCTGAATGGAAATGGGACCAAATCACTATGGACTTTGTCAGTGGTCTAGCTCTCACTCAAAAGAAGCAAGATGCAGTATGGGTGATTGTGGATATGTTGACCAAATCAGCACATTTTCTGCTAGTCAGAACTAACTGCTTACTAGAAAAGCTAGCAGAATTGTACATCAGTGAGATAGTTAGACTACATGGAATTCCACTTTCCATTATATCTGATAGAGACCGAGGTTTACATCTAGATTTTGGAAGAAATTACAAGAGTCCTTGGGCACACAACTCCATTTTAGTACGGCTTTTCATCCTCAGACGGATGGACAGTCAGAAAGAATAATCCAAGTCCTCGAGGATATGCTGAGAATTTGTATTATTGAGTTTGAGGGAAGTTGGGACAGATATCTTCCACTGACAGAATTTGCATACAACAATAGCTATCAAGCTAGCATAAAAATGGCACCCTATGAAGCACTGTATGGGAGAAAACGCTGAACACTTGTATGTTGGATTGAATTAGGTGAAGATAAGCTAGTGGGGCTAGACCTAGTAAAACAGACAGAGAAAAAGGTGAAACTAATAAAGGCCAATTTGAAAGTTGCCTTAGACCGACAGAAATCTTATGCTGACTTGAAAAGAAAGGACATTGAGTATGAAGTTGGCGAGAAGGTATTTCTCAAAGTATCACCGTGGAAGAAAGTGTTGAGAATCGGGAAAAAGGGAAAATTAAGCCCTAGGTTCATTGGCCCTTATGAAGCTATTAAACGTGTGGGACCAGTAACCTACAGATTAGCCTTACCACCTGAGCTAGACAAGATACATAATGTGTTCCATGTCTTGATGCTCAGAGGATACAGATCAGATCCTTCACATGTCATCTCAGCAGAAGAAATTGTGGTACAACTTGACCTGACATATGAAGAAGAACCAATTAAATCTTGGCACGAGAGGTAAAAGAGCTCAGAAACAAGACAATTCCACCACTCATCAATATCCCGTGGAGGCACCACAACACTAAGAGGCAACATGGGAGAGCGAGGAGACGATGAGGCAACAGCCTCACTCTTCACATCGTAAATTTCAAGGACAAAATTTTTATTTAGGGGAAGAGTTGTAACATTCTCCCCAGACGTATTCTCAGACGCTCACGCCTCCAGCCAAATATCACCCAAGCAACTCAGATGTCCGAACTACACTTCAGTGATAGTGAACAAACATTTAATGATGAAATAAATAAAAAGAAAATACAAAAAAATAAAAAAAATGACAGAGAGAAAGTGTAGCTAAGTTAAATGAGCCAACACTGCAGCGTTGGGTGACCGCACTAGGAAGGCCATTGATGACCCCAGGACTACAGGGAACCCTCGAAATTAAATTTTGGGATGTAAGTAAAGGTTTATTAAAATATAATTGACACAGAATTATCAAAGAAAATTTAATAAATTAGTACAAAGGAAAATAAAAAATCGAGAAACAGACAAAAATCGGTGTTACCAAAAAATCGGGAATATAACCCGAAGTGGGGCATTTTGGTTATTTGACACCTAGAGTTGCCTTTTGACCTCAATTTCCATTAAAATTAAATGATATTACACTTTGTAAATTTCATGAAAATTAAAATGAGATACATTACGTAAATAGTGAAAGAATTGAGATAAATGAGCAAATAAGGAAACTTTAACTAATTAAACATTAAAATGAACTTAGTGCTCCACTAACTTGAATATTGGGACACCAAAATAGGCTTTGGGACAGCAGATTGCACTCATTATCATCTTCATCGTCAACCTTTAAAGCTTTGGCCGAATTGAACCTCCATGGAAGTCCACCATGGCCGAACTCCCTCCATCACCATGCACCATTGATTAAGCTATCCTTTTCACTTGGTTCTTTCATTAAAGCTTGCCTACTCACCTTGGGGAAGATATTGGCAACAAGAAAAACAAGATTTGGTGAAGTTTAAAGGAAGCTCCAAAAGTGTAAGTGTCCGAATCCTCTCCTTTGCTTTAGTAAACCCTGTGTTTAGGTTAAGGTGAGTATTTTGGTGAAGAGACATGAAGAAAATAGTGAGATATGTAATTGTCCATTTTCAGTAGCCATGAAGGTTTATTGTGTTTGAGTTTTTCTTATCTCTAATGGATGGGAATTAAGGTTGATTAACTCAAATAGAAGTTGTAATAGGTTAATGTCCAAGTAAATGCATGTTAGTGCTTGAATTAAGGGTTTGAAATGGGACCTTGATGCTTTGGCAAACTGCCATGTTTGGCAGCCTATAATATCATGAATTTTTGTATGTAAATAAAAAGTTTATAAATGAAATATGATAGTGTTAAATTGTGGGTAGCATGTGTAATTGATATTTAAGTATTAGAAGGAGGAGGATTGTGAAAATTGGAAGTGTGATGTTTAAATGCAGGTTGTATATGTTGGCAGTACCTAAATTAAGTCATAAGTGCCAAACTATGAACCCAATTGGTATGAGGCCAATGGGGGGTGAAACTAGACACTAAATAGGCCAACTTTCGTGAAGAAATGTTACCAAAATTCTGCCTAGAAACTGACCTTAGAAATGACAAAATCCAGAATGGCAACCTTGCAACCCAGATTTTTGACCATATGAACAGTAATCATTAGGATGACCATAAATCACTCAAAACAGGTCCAATTGACTTGAAATGTTTACCATGGATAGCTTAGACATAGAGCTATAATTCTTATGAAGGCACCAAAGCCCAGAAATGGCCAGAACTAAGTCAAATGGCTTGCACAAGTTCGGGTACCAAAACTGCCAGAACTAAAAGTGACCTAAAATTGACCAAATTTTGCACTAAAGGTGCAATCTATCCAGCTTTAGTAAATTGACCATATCTTGGTCTATACAACTCAGAATGACCTGAAATTTTTCCCCGAGTGCAATAAGACATAGAGCTACAATTTTTCTTCTTTGACTAGAAGCTACAAACCAAGAGAAATAGGACTTTAAGCTAAACCCATCTAGCACATAAAAATTGAGAATTTGACATTTACATACAATGATGCTTAAAGCAATTTGGCAATGAATGCCAACTTGTAAAAATGGTAAATTGCACTATATTGGCAGCATATTGAATTACAATTCGTGACATGTTGATGCCAGAAACAACTTATTTATAGTACCTAAAAAGGTCAATATATGCATTGACTTATGAATTACATAATAACTAGTAAACTCTAAAAATTAAAGAATTAAACAATTAATTTATAATGTGCCCTAGTTTGCCTAGTTGACTAGTTTGGATAGGTTGGCATGGCAATAGGATTCTGATAGCTGTTCTGTAAATGGCTTTATGCCATGCTGTGTTTTTACGGCATATTATGCCATACTGTGACTTTAATAGCCTACGGCTATGCATATTGTGTATTTATACTTGGCTTATCGCCAGATTGACTACATGGCTTTTTAGCCACACTGTTGCACACCAGGAGACACTTTGTGACCGATGGTGTGATGACCCGAGGTACTAGGTCCCAGTGCCAGTATGTCCGATTATCCAGACTGGTCAGTATATAGGCTATACAGGCAGTAATTCAAGTACTATTAAATTCAAATAGCTAAATCCAGTTTACTGACATATAGCACTACAAAAAATTAGCAAATATTGGAATGTTAGCAAATAAAAGTAGAATCAGCAACTGCAAAGTATATCGATGTTACAAATTCGTAAACAATTCATTTACTTTATTTTAGCGTATATTTCTTTATATTTAGCACCACTAAGCAAAATTGATTAGCGCATTGCTTTTGTAATGCGTAGGTATTGGAAACACAGCTGGGGAGCCCAGCAGACCTACGATCGAGTGAGACATCAGATCTGCACAAGAGTCCAGAGTCATCTGCACTGCATTGCATACATGGTAGGACTTAAGATATCTTGTATTTTATACTTCTGTTGTATTTGAAATTCGGCCCTGTATTCTATAATGTTATGAAAGCTCTAAAGTTTGTAATATTTTGTACATATTAAATAACATGGAGATTTTCTGGATATATTTAAATTATTGTGGACTGTATTATGGAACTGTTTAATGACTGTAAAAGTCTATTGACTTTATTGAGAAATCAAGACTATGAAATAATTGAGATTTTGATATTATCATATTGAACTATTTTTAACAAGTCCAAAGGACGGTTTGTCCAAATACGATGGCACCTTGCCAAATTTTTATTACCATTTTTGAAACACTGATTTTATTAAAGTATGAAAATAGTATCAGCATGATATGAATATTATATAAAAGACTTCTTAAAATCAAATTGAGCTCAGGAAATGAGATAATCATAGATTAGGTGTTCCAAGACTGCGGTGGCATGCCTTGCTCGCCATATCTTAGACGCAGTGAGGGGTGTTACACTATGGGCTCTTCCTCATATGTGAGGTCCGGATTCACTTTAATTTCTTCCATCGTAGTACATGAGATAGGTCTGATCTATATCTCCTCTACATAGACACATGGAAGACATTATGTATCTTCTCCAACTCTAGAGGTAGTGTCGAACGATATGCCAAAGGACCCACTCTCTCCGGAACCTTATAGGGCCCAATGAAACGAGGACTCAGTTTCCCCTTCCTGCCAAATCTCATAATTCTCTTCCAAGGGAAACCTTGAGGAATACTTTCTCACCCACTACATACTCAATATCCCTTCTCTTTAAATCAATATAGAACTTTTGACGGTCTGATATAGCTTTGAGTCGATCTCTGATCACCTTGATCTTCTCCTTGGTCTACTGAACAATTTCGGGCCCAATCATCTTCCTTTCACCTACTTCATCCCAACACATGGGAGTTCTGCACTTTCTGCCATACAAAGCTTCATATGGAGGCATCCTAATGCTTGATTGGTAGCTGTTGTTATAAGCAAACTCAATCAAAGGCAAGTGTGTGTCCCAACCCTCAAACTCAATCACACAAGCCCATAGCATATCCTCTAAGATTTGAATTACCCTCTCAGACTGGCCATTTGTCTGTGGGTGGAATGCCATACTGAAGTTCAATCTAGTTCTTAGGGCTTCCTAAAGACCACCCCAGAATCTAGAAGTGAACCTAAGATCTCCGTCATATACGATGGATACTGGCACTCTATGCAGTCTTACTATCTCATTAATGTACAACTTGGCCAATCTTTCTAAATCGTAGTTCATTCAAATCGCGTAAAATGAGTAGACTTGGTTAGTCTCACAACAATGACCCATACTGCATCATGACTCTTTTGTGTCCTCGAAAGTCCCATCATAAAATCCATAATTATTCTCTCGCATTTCCATTATGGTACTGGTAGTGGATGTAACAAATTAGCTGATACTTAATGCTCTGCCTTCACTTGCTGACAAGTTAGGCATTTGGAAACAAATTCTGCCACATCTCTTTTCATACCCATCCACCTATAATGCTCCTTGCCCTCTATACATTTTTGTGCCACCAGGGTGCATAGCAAAAGGAGACTCATGTGCTTCCTTCAAAATGATCTGTTTCAAGTCAACGTCATTAGGAATGCACATTCTACCCTGGTGAAGCAGCAGACCGTTATCTCTTATTGAGAATTCAGGTTTCTTGCCCTGTCGGACTTCTTCTAATAGCTTTTGATATTTTTTATCATTCTGAGCAGCCATTCTGATCTGATCAATCAACACTGGTTATACATGCCATGCAACTGTTGTTTGCCCCTCATCATTAATCTCTAAGCTGGCATGTAATGATCTCAACTCATGTACCATAGACAAAGGAGTAACCCATAGACTTGCCATAGTCTTACGACTTAAGGTGTCAGCCACCACATTAGCTTTCCCTAGCTGATAGTCTATCAGACAATCATAGTCTTTTATCAACTCTAACCATCTCCTCTGTCTCAAATTCAACTATTTCTGAGTGCCCAAATACTTCAAACTCTTATGATCTGTGTAGATGTAATACTTTTCCCCATACAAATAATGTCTCCAGATCTTAAGAGCGAACACAATAGCTGCAAGCTCTAAGTCATGTGTCGGATAGTTCCTCTCATACGGTTTCACCTGGCGTGATGCATAGGCAATGACATTTTGATCTTGCGTCAGTATATAACCTAACCCATTATGAGAAGCATCACTATATACTGTGTATTCTTTACCTGGGGTAGGTAAAGTTAGGACTAAAGTCTCAGTAAAACACCTTTTCAATTCATCAAAACTCTGTTGGCATTTATCTGTCTACTAAAATTTCACATCTTTTTTAAGTAGCTTAGTTAATGGAGATGCCAACATGGAGAACCCTTTCACAAATCGACAGCAGTAGCCAGCTATGTTAGTAGTATGCCCTAGAGCATATCATTTAGTATGTATCTTGTACATGTTTTTATTAATAAAAGGCATTTTCACTTTTCCGTTTGCATAATAAATTTATGTGTAATAGAAAAGGTCCATTGATACTTTGTTAGAAATTCTATTCTTAAGTTGTTAAGAATATGAGTGACAGTATTTCTAGTACAAAGTATCATAAATAGGTTCACAATCGAGGATACTTCATAATTAGGACATGACTTATCTAGAAAGATTGTATTCATGTTTGTTTCCAATTTATTTATATGAGATATAAATAAGATGGAATGGTGAGTCTCATGCCATATAACAAACATGATAGGCACTTATACATGATAAGTGTTTAACCGGTGACACTTATGACAAGCACATGGAGTTTACTCTTGTCAATGCATTGTCATAAATCATATCAGTGCATATAATCTTTAGACCTGAGATAGCACAATTATCTTGTATATAGGTGGTTTGAGTTTGATACTGCTTTCATACTTGTACTGTGTATGGGTATATGGGCATGTGTTGGCTCCTACTAGTTATATATGGAGGTAGGTGTTGATCAAGAAGGAATCTGTTCCTCTAAGTAAATAGAGATAAAATCCTATATTTAATTAATTATTCTTGATGTTTCAAGTTCCTGGCCAGGACAGATAGATTTATTTAGAAAGAGTTTCTAATGAGAAAATCTTTTTAATCAAGAACTGGAATTAAAAGAGAACATAATATTCAAAGCAAATGGAGCTTGGCATAAACCATGACTCCAGCTTGAGCTAGGATTTTATAACAGAGAGATTCTAGTGCATGGTAACATATGATTATAGGTTCATTTAAGGTAAACCTTACTACTAATTGGGTGGCCATGGCATGCTATGCTAGGTGTTAACCATGGTCTATGAGGTGCGTAAAATGATTTAGAGAAATCAATTATGGTAAGAAAGAGTTCTGATGATATTAGGACTTGATATCATGTTTTATTTCCAATTAGTGATGAGCCTAGTAAGTCACACACATACACAAGTTATCACCTAATTAAATATGTTTAATTAATTAATTAAAGAGTTTAATTGATTAATTAAATAGGTTTGGTTTGCAATTAGATTGCAAAGTCCCAAGCATGTCTTGAAACCAAATCTAGATTATTAGATGTATAGTATAAGTTAAATTTATATTTAAAGTGTTTAAATATGAATTTAATTAATGAGAAATTAATTAATAAAGATTAATTAATTAATTTATATTTGATATAGATTGATTAGATGAAGAGAAACAATTATTTTGGGCTGAGAACTCAAAATTAAGACACAGACGCATTTTGGTCATTTTACAGGGTGACATGTGGCACCATGAGATGGTGACACATGGCATTACACATAAGATTGTCAAATATTTTTTAATCATGTAAGATGATTAAACTTAAGATTAAATATAGGTTTGACACTTGGCATAATGTGATTGGGTCAATTAAACCTTGAACCAATCAGAGGGTGACATATGGCAAGGGTTTAATGTGTTAACCTAGCTATATAAGTGTTGATATGGAAAGAAAACAACACAACTAGCAGCTATTCTCTTTGGTGTCGCCACCTAAGAGGTTCCCCTTCTCTTCATCTTCTTTTCTCATCTATTCCAAGAGATTAGCAAACAATCTCTTGAATTAAAAATACTAGAAATCGTTTCTAGTGTCCTGTTTACATCTTTAATCTCTTAAAAGGAAAAACTTGATTTTCTAATTAATAGAAAAAGCTTTAGAAGCTGTTCAAGGGCTACCATAGGTGTTCTTGGTGTGAAAAAGCTAGAGGGACAACATCTGGTGTCCTGAAGACGCATCCAAAAGGCACAAATACATTGCAGTGCATCAAGAGGTTAGTGTATTTGTTCTTGATCTAATATAGGGTTCTAAAAATTAATCTAATTAATTCTAGAATCTTAAATGCTAAATACAGATCCAAAAACATATTAAAACAATTTTAATATGTTGTTTACCATTGAAATCAAATAGATAAAAATAAATCTTGCATGATGCATATGACCCTAGGTGAAAATTTTTGAATTCAATGGTATAAACTTATGTTTGTCATGCTTCCACTCCTTCAATTGGTATTTGAGCCACTATATTTGCCATTTAGATTGTTTATTATATGATTTATCCATTGCTGGTTGCAATGGATGTGTGGCGGCATGCTTGAAGAATACCAACATAGTGCGCATGGTTTGTGGCTTCATGGGTGGTGCAGGGTTTGGCTTTTTAATTCTGCAATTGTTGTATGATCTAAGGCCTATCCTATGACTAATTAAATTGTTTAATTAGTATTTTTAATCACACAATTAAATTTTGATTTAAATCAAAATTTTAAAAAATTGTTTAAATGTGATTCAAATCTGAATTTTAAAAATTGTTTGAATGTGATTTAAATCTGAATTTTTAAAGTTGTTTGAATCATATTTAAATATGATTTTTTAAAGTTGTTTGAATAATATTCAAATCTGAATTTTTAAAAATTATTTTAATGTGATTCAAATCTGATTTTTAAAAATTGTTTTAATGTGATTCAAATCTGAATTTTTAAGGTTGTTTGAATATGATTCAAATATGAATTTTTAAATTTGTTTGAATGAGATTCAAATCTGAATTTTTAAATTTGTTTGAATCACATTCAAATCTAGATTTTTAAGTTGAATATGAGATATTCAATTTAATTTAAGTATGTATGTTTTATTTAATTGTTAAATAGCGATATGCATGATGGATGATCATAGACTATAAAAGACCAATATGATTAGATTTATTTCTTTTATGTTTCTTTGGGATTGTAAATTAATTAATTTATTTTAATTTATTTTGGGCATGTATTATTAAGTTTGTAATAATTTTTGGGTTGTAATTTCATTTATTTAAGCTCTTGTAAATTTGCCTTGGTATGCCAAGGATTACAATGTAATTGGATTGCAAGAAGTTCAAGGAGGTCAAGAGCATTGGTGGAACCAGTGGGAGGAATTCAAGATCAAGTGTTGATTATGTACTCTTTTAGCAACTCTTGTAAAATGAAAGAATGAAATGCACCTAGGAATGCCCTGATTCAATTCTTGCTGGCTTAGAATTGAATCCCTTAGAAAGTCCATGATCATACCATATTTATTTATTGTCCATAAATGCATGAGATGTATGGGAACGTATGCAATTATATGATATATGCATGCTAAATGGATAATGTGCAAAGTGAGACCTTAATAGTAATTAGGATGACCATAAAATCTTCCAAATAAATGATTAAGTTGGAAATGCTATAATTAAAGTAATTATACCATGGGCCCTCCATTGGGGTAATTATTTTAAGAAATTTTAAATAGTTGCATAAGATACAATTAAATTAAGAGATTTTCTTAAGAATAATTGTTAAGCATGAGATGTTGTAAATATGTAAATGGTTTGGTGGCCAATATTGGATGTACCTGAGGACATTAAAATTATTTGCATAATTACTGGCTCAATGGGATCAACTTAACTAATGCAAGATAAGTCAATGATGCATGTACCTGAGATTTTGAGCATTAGGGGCCATGTAAAGGATTGAACCTCACACGAGATGTGTTGGGCGAGGAGTTGCTCACTTATAGTTTATTGTAATTCCAATATTGGATGTATCTAAGGATGATCAATAGAATTATAAGAATTCAATCACCCACTAGAAATCCATCCAACTAGGATTTCCGTTTTCTACTTTGGAAGTGTAGGATTCGCTAAGTTAGTGGGAGGACTAATTTGATTAAAAGACCATAATCATTTTGGTTAATTGCTTGATACAGTTACTAATTAATCTGGTTATTTTCTGCAGTTAATTTTTTGATAATAATGAGCATAGAACAACCATCGCCATCCAATATCCTTGCAAGCATACTTGATCGCAATAGGTTAACAGGACCTAATCTGTCTGATTGGCTAAGAAATTTGAAACTTGTCCTGAACCTTGAACATATAGGATATGTTATAGATTCAAATGTTCTGGTCCTCACCTCCAGAGGCCACTCAAGAGGAACATGAAACTTTAGACAAGTGGAAGGAGCATGATATGAGAGCTATGTTACATGCATGCTTCCATGAGTAATGAGTTACGTATGAAGAGAACATGCAAAGTGCGAGTGAGATCCTCTTTCACCTACAAGAGTTATATGGTGAGCACAAAGAAGAATGCTAGGTATGAGATATCTAGGCTGCTCTTTCGCAGGAGGATGTCTGAGGGACAGAATGTTGGGGCTCATGTCCACAAGATGATTCGGCTGATAGAGCAGCTGGAACATCTTGACTTCAACATGGATTTCTAACTACAGACGGATTTGATCCTTCAGTCCCTTCCTGAGTCTTTTGGGAAGTTTGTGACAAATTTCCATATGACTAAATAGGAATGCACCTTAGCTGGTTTACTCAACATGCTAGTTATTGAAGGAACGAAAGCGTGAAAAACACAAGTTTATGCCATTGAATTCAAAATTTTCACCTAGGGTCACATGCATCATGCAAGATTTATTTTTATCTATTTGATTTCAATGATAAACAACATATTAAAACTATTTTAATATGTTTTTGGATCTGTATTTGCCATTTAAGATTTTAAAATTAATCAGATTAATTTTAGAACCCTAGATTAAATCAAGAACAAACACACTAACCTCTTGATGCACTGCAGTGTATTTGCACCTTTGAGATGCGTCTTCAGAACATCAGATGTTGTCCCTCTAGCTTGTCCACACCAAGAACACCTATGACAGCCCTTGAACAGCTTCTAAAGCTTTTTCTATTATTTAGAAAATCAATTTCTGCCATTTAAGAGATTAAAGATGTAAACAGGACACTAGAAATGATTTCTAGTATTTTTAATTCAAGAGATTGATGGCTAATCTCTTTGAATTGATGAGAGATGAAGAAGAATAGATGGAGAGCCTCAAAATGGCATGACAAAGGAGGAGTGGCTACTGGTTGTCTTATTTTTAATTCATAACAGCACTTATATAGCTAAGTCAACACATTAAACCCTTGCCACATGTCACCCTCTGATTGGTTCTAGGTTTAATTGACCCAATCACATTGTGCCAAGTGTCAAACCTATATTAATTCTTAATTTTAATAATCTTACATGATTAAAAGACATTTGGCAAGCTTATGTGTAATGCCATGTGTCACCATCTCATGGTGCCACATGTCACCATCTCATGGTGCCACATGTCACCATCTCATGGTGCCACATGTCACCTTATGAAAATGACCAAAATGCCCCTTTGTCTTAATTTTGAGTTCTTAACCCAAAATAATTATTTCTGTTCTTCTAATCAATTTATATCAAATATAAATTAATTAATTTATCTCTATTAATTAATTTCTCATTAATTAAATTCATATTTAAATACTTTAAATATAAATTTAACTTATACTATACATTCAATAATCTAGATTTGGTTTCAAGTCATGCTAGGGACTTTGTAATCTAATTGGAAACCAAACCTATTTAATTAATCAATTAAACTCTTTAATTAATTAATTAAATCATATTTAATTAGGTGATAACTTGTGTATGTGTGTGACTTACTAGACTCATCACTAATTGGCAATGAGATATGATATCAACTCTTAAGATCATCAGAACTCTTTCTTACCATAAATGATTTCTCTAAATCATTTTATGCACCTCATAGATCATGGTTAACACATAGCATAGCATGCCATGCCCACCCAATTAGTAATAAGGTTTACCTTAAATGAACCTATAATCATATGTTACCATGCACTATAATCTCTCTGTTACAAAATCCCAACTCAACCTGGAGTCATGGTTTATGTCAAACTCCATTTGCTATGAATATTATGTTCTCTTTTAATTCCAGTTCTTGATTAAAAAGATTTTCTCATCAGAAACCCCTTTCTGTATAAATCTCTCTGTCTTAGCCAGGAACTTGAAACATTAAGAACAATTAAATGAACATAGGATTTTATCTCTATTTAGTTAGAGGAACAGATTCCATCTTGATGAACACCTACCTCCATATATAACTAGTAGGAGCTAACACATGCCCATATACCTATACACAGTACAAGTATGAAAGCAGTATCAAACTCAAACTACCTATATACAAGATAACTTTGCTATCTCAGGTCTAAAGATTATATGCACTGATATAATTTATGATAAAATATTGACAAGAGTAAACTCCATGTACTTGTCATAAGTGTCACTGGTTCGGCCTACTTATCATTTGTAAGTGCCTATCATGTTTGCCATACGGCATGAGACTCACCATTCCATCTTATTTATATCTCATATAAATAACTTGGTAATAAACATGAATACAATATTTCTGGATAAGTCATGTCCTTATTATGAAGTATCCTCGATTGTGAACCTATTTATGATACTTTGTACTAGAAATACTATCACTTATATTCTTAACAACTTAAGAATAGAATTTCTAACAAAATATCAACGGACCTTTTCTATTACACATAAATATATTATGTAAACGGAAAAGTGGAAATGTCTTTTATTAATAAAAATATGTACAAGATACATACTAAATGATATGCTCTAGGGCTACTAAGAATCTCCCACTAGCACTAGAGCCATTCATTATAATATCTTAGACCCATATTCTCAAGATGATGGTCTAGCTGAGTCTGCGACATAGGCTTAGTGAATGGATCAGCTGGATTTTCAGCTGATGCTATTTTCTGCATGGCAACATCACCTTGCCCAGCTATTTCTCTGATAATGTGGTAGCGCCTTTCTATGTGTTTGGATTTTTGGTGAGACCTTGGTTCCTTAGCCTGTATGACTACTCCATTGTTGTCACAGTTTAGTGGAACTATTGACTCAATGGAAGGAACTACTGTAAGTTCTGTCACGAACTTCTTTATCCAAACAGCTTCCTTTGCAGTATCTAATGCAGCAATATACTCAGTCTTGGTAGTAGAATCTGCAGTCGTGCTCTGTTTGGAACTCTTCCAACTGACTACACCTCCATTTCAAATGAACACATATCCAGAGGTAGACTTTCTATCAACGATATCTGATTGGAAATCAGAATCAGTATAACCATCCAATTGCAAGTCTCCACCTCCATAGATCAAGAATGAATCCTTAGTTCTTCTCAAGTACTTAAGGATATTCTTGACAGCTATTCAGTGTTCCAAACCTAGATTGGATTGATACCAGCTAGTCAAACTAACAGCATATGCAATATCCGGCCTAGTACACAACATTGCATACATTAAACTTCCAATAGCCGAAGCATATGGAATCCTGGCCATCTTATCTCTTTCTTCAGGTGTCTTTGGAGACATCTATTTAGAAAGATTGATACCATGTCTCCTTGGTAACAATCCTCTCTTGAAATCAAGCATGTTAAACCTCTTTAACTCCTTTTTCCAAGTATAGACTTTGGGATAAACTAATTATTCTTTTCGCACTATCTCTATAAATGCGAATCCCAAGAATATAGGTTGCCTCCCCTAAGTCTTTCATGGAGAATGTATTTGACAACCATACCTTTACGGTTGTCAACTACCTGTGTCATTACCCATTAACAGTATGTCATCCACATATAAGACAAGGAAAGTGATAGCACTGTCACTAACCTTTTTATATACACGTGGCTCATCCTCATTTTTGATAAAACCAAAGGATTTAATGGCTTCATCAAAACGGATGTTCCAACTCCTCGAAGCTTGCTTCAACCCATAAATGGATCGCTTTAGCTTGCATACCTTGGAACCATCTTGGGATTCAAAACCCCTAGGTTGTTCCATGAAAATATTTTCTGCAATGTATCCATTGAGAAAAGCTGTTTTGACATCCATCTGCCAAATCTCATAATCATAGTATGCAGTTATTGCTAATAGAATCCTAATTGATTTAAGCATGGCAACAGGCGAGAAAGTCTCCTCATAGTCGATTCCTTACCTTTGGCGAAACCCTTTCGCTACTAGCCTTGCCTTATCGGTCTCTACCTTTCCATCAGAATCAATTTTCTTCTTGAAAACCCATTTGTTCCCTATAGGTACAATGCCTTCAGGTGGGTCAACAAGATCCCAAACTTGATTCTTATACATGGAATCAATTTCAGATTTCATAGCATCAATCCATTTTAAAGAATCTTTATCTGATATAGCTTCTTCATAGGTAAGTGGATCATCTCCATGATTTACTTCTTCATGAGTAGACAACTCTTGTTCTTCTTCATGAAGGAAACCATATCTCACTGGTGGGTGAGATACCCTGGTTGTTCTACAAGGAACAGCTATAGATGTTTCATCAATGGGTATAGGTTGACTAGATCGATCTATATCCATCTGATCTGTTGATTGGTCAGAATTCTATAATTCCAACTCTATTTGCCTTCCTTTGCCTCCTTCTTGGACAAACTGTTTTTCAAGAAATGTGGCATCTCTACTCACCACAACCTTTTGTGATGTAGGCAAATAAAAATAAAAGTAATATCCAAAACTATCTTTTGGATATCCAATAAATCGACCATTTTCTGATCTGGTTTCCAATTTATCAGTGTTCAGCTTTTTGATATAAGCTGGACAATCCCAAATCTTAACATGCTTAAGACTTGGTTTTCTTCTGTGCCATATCTCATAAGGTTTAGAAGAAACTGATTTTGATGGAATCCTATTCAGAATATACAAAGCTGATTCTAATGCAAATCCCCAAAAGGAGATTGGCATATCAGTATAGCTCATCATACTACATACCATATCCAATAGGGTATGATTTCTCCTTTCAAATACACCATTCAACTGTGGTATTCCTGGAGGAGTCAGTTGGAAACAATGCCATGCTCTCTCAAGTATTCATCAAATTCAGTACTCAAATTTTCTCCTCCATGATCTGATCGAAGAGCTTTAATACTCTATCCTATTTGATTTTCTGCTTCAGATTTAAATTCATTGAACTTTTCAAGGGATTCATATTTGTATTTCATCAAATACAAATACCCAAACCTTGATTTATCATCAGTAAAGGTAATAAAGTAATGAAAATCGCCTTTAACCATTTCCTTAAATGGATCACATACATCACTATATATTAGCTCTAAAATATTTTTAGCTCTTAGCCCTTGTCCAACAAAGGGTGATCTAGTCATTTTGCCCTAAAGGCAAGATTCACAAGTTGGAGTAGGCTTAGAGCCCAATGAGGATAGAATCCTCATTTTCTCCAATTTTGCAATTCTATCTTCTGCAACATGACCTAATCTTAAGTGTCAAATATATTTTGAATTTTGAGTTGATTTTCATCATGGCATTGCATTCTTTTAGATTTCTGTACTCTAGACAGTGGAAACACTTTCCTGCTGATAGTGGAAACACTTTCCTTTACCTTTGTCAACTTTGATCTTTGTTTTTCTGTTTGGCTATCTTCTTGGAAGGACCAGGAATCTAAGGTTTCTTTTTCTTATTGCCCTTCTTCTTGTTGGACTTTCCAGTAGAAGAAGATGCAATCAAAGCTAGCTTTTTTCCTTTATTGCCCGGCATATTCTTTTGGGCACTAACTAGCATGTTGAGTAAACCAGCTAAGGTGCATTCCTATTTAGTCATATGGAAATTTGTTACAAAATTCCCAAAAGACTCGTGAAGGGATCAAGGATTAAATCCATCCGTAGTTGGAAATCCATGTTGAAGTCAAGATGTTCCAATCGCCAATCACCAATCATCTTGTGGACATGATCCCAACATTCTCCCCTCGACATCTTCATGTGGAACAGCTGCCGAGATATCTCATACCTAGCATTCCTACTGTGCTCATCATACAACTCTTATAGGTGAAGGAGGATCTTACTCGTACTCTGCATGTTCTCATGTCGTCAGAACTCATTACTCATGGAAGCAAGCATGTAACACTTAGCTCTCATATCATGCTCCTTCCACTTGTCCAAAGTTTCATATTCCTCTAGAGTGGTCTCTGGAGGTAAGGGACCAGGAACATTTGAATCTATAACATATCCTATATGTTCAAGGTTCAGGAGAAGTTTCAAATTTCTTAGCCAATCAGAGAGATTAGGTCCTGTCAACCTATTGCGATCAAGTATGCTTGCAAGTATATTGGATGGTGGTGGTTGTTCTGTGCTCATTATTATCAAAAAAATTAATTGCAAAAATAACCAGATTAATTAGTAAATGTATCAAGTACTTAACCAAAATGATTATGATCTTTTAATCAAATTGGTCCTCCCACTAACTTAGCGAATCCTAGACTTCCAAAGTAGAAAACAAAAATCCTAGTTGGATGGATTTCTAGTGGGTGATTGAATTCTTATAATTCTATTGATCATCCTCAAGTACATTCGTTATTGGAATTACAATAAACTATAAGTGAACAACTCCTTGCCCATCACATCTCATGTGAGGTTCAATCCTTTACCTAGCTCCTAATGCTCAAAATCTCAGGTATATCCATTATTGACTTATCTTGCATTAGTTAAGTTGATCCCATTGAGCCAGTAATTATGCAAATAATTTTAATGTCCTCAGGTGCATTCAATATTGGCCACCAAACCATTTACATGTTTACAACATCTCATGCTTAACAATTATTCTTAAGAAAATCTCTTAAATTAATTGCATCTTATGCAACTATTTAAAATTTCTTAAAATAATTGCCCCAATGGAAGGCCCATATTATAATTACTTTAATCATAGCATTTCCAACTTAATCATTTGTTTGGAAGATTTTATAGTCATCCTAATTACTATTAAGGTCTCACTTTGCACATTATCCATTTAGCATGCATATATCATATAATTGCATACATTCCCATACGTCTCATGCATTCATGGATAAGTAGTAAATATGGTATGATTATGGACTTTCTAAGGAATTCAATTCTGAGCCACCAAGAATTGAATCAGGGCATTCCTAGGTGCATTTCATTCATTCATTTTACAAGAGTTGCTGAAGGAGTGCATAATCAACACTTGGTCTTGAATTCCTCCTACTGGTCCCACCAATGCTCTTGACCTCCTTGAACTTCTTACAATCCAATATTACATAGTAATCCTTGGCATACCAATGCGAATTTACAAGAACTTAAACAAATAAAATTACAACTCAAAAATTATTGCAAACTTAATAATACATGCCCAAATTAAATTAAAATAAATTAATTAATTTACAATCCCAAAGAAACATAAAAGAAATAAATCCAATCACATTGGTCTTTTATAGCCCATGATC
The DNA here is from genome assembly GCF_030052815.1 of Hevea brasiliensis. Taxonomy (NCBI): domain Eukaryota; kingdom Viridiplantae; phylum Streptophyta; class Magnoliopsida; order Malpighiales; family Euphorbiaceae; genus Hevea; species Hevea brasiliensis. The sequence goes on from NW_026614774.1 coordinate 30,879, forward strand.
ATTCATCATGCATATCACTATTTAACAATTAAATAATTCTACATACTTAAAATTAAATTGAATATCTCATATTCAACTTAAAAATCCAGATTTGAATATGATTCAAATAAATTTAAAAATTCATATTTGAATCTCATTCAAACAAATTTAAAAATTTAGATTTGAATCACATTCAACAATTTTTAAAAAATCAGATTTTAATCACATTCAAACAATTTTTAAAAATTCAGATCTGAATATTATTCAAATAACTTTAAAAAAACAGATTTAAATATGATTCAAACAACTTTAAAAATTATGATTTGAATCACATTCAAATAACTTTTAAAATTCTAATTTGAATCACATTCAAATAATTTTTTAAAATTCTGATTTGAATCAAAATTTAATTGTGTGATTAAAATTCTAATTAAACAATTTAATTAGACATAGGATGAGCTTTTATATCATGCAACAATTGCAAATTAAAAAGCCAAACCTTTGCACCACCTATGAAGCTAAACAATGCGCACCATTGATGGTGTTCTTCAAGCATACTGCCACATATCCATTACAACCAGCAATGGATAAATCATCTCATGATCAAACACATAATTAAATCATATAATCAATAATCTAAATGGCAAATATAGTGGCTCTGATAGCAATTGAAGGAATGGAAGCATGAAAAACACAAGTTTATGCCATTGAATTCAAAATTTTCACCTAGGGTCACATGCATCATGCAAGATTTATTTTTATCTATTTGATTTCAATGATAAACAACATATTAAAACTCTTTTAATATGTTTTTGGATCTGTATTTTTCATTTAAGATTTTCAAATTAATCAGATTAATTTTAGAACCCTAGATTAAATCAAGAACAAACACACTAACCTCTTGATGCACTGCAGTGTATTTGCGCCTTTGAGATGCGTCTTCAGGACACCAGATGTCGTCCCTCTAGCTTGTCCACACTAAGAACACCTATGGCAGCCCTTGAACAGCTGCTAAAGCTTTTTCTATTATTTAGAAAATCAAGTTCTGCCTTTTAAGAAATTAAAGATGTAAACAGGACACAATAAACGATTTCTAGTATTTTTAATTCAAGAGATTGATGGCTAATCTATTTGAATTAATGAGAGATGAAGAAGAAGAGACGGAGAGCCTCAAAATGGCATAAAAAAGGAGGAGTGGCTGCTGGTTGTCTTATTTTTAATTCATAACAACACTTATATAGCTAGGTCAATACATTAAACCCTTGCCACATGTCACCCTCTGATTGGTTCTAGGTTTAATTGACCCAATCACATTGTGCCAAGTGTCAAACCTATATTTAATCTTAATTTTAATCATCTTACATGATTAAAAGACATTTTGCAAGCTTATGTGTAATACCATGTGTCACCATCTCATGGTGCCACATGTCACCCTGTGAAATGACCAAAATGCCCCTATGTCTTAATTTTGAGTTCTTAATCCAAAATAATTATTTCTCTTCTTTTAATCAATTTATATCAAATATGAATTAATTAATTAATCTCTATTAATTAATTTCTCATTAATTAATTTCTCATTAATTAAATTCATATTTAAATACTTTAAATAAAAATTTAACTTATACTATACATCTAATAATCTAGATTTGGTTTCAAGTCACGCTACGGACTTTGCAATCTAATTGCAAACCAAACTTATTTAATTAATCAATTAAACTCTTTAATTAATTAATTAAATCATATTTAATTAGGTGATAACTTGTGTATGTGTGTAACCTACTAGGCTCATCACTAATTGCCAATGAGATATGATATCAACTCTTAATATCATCAGAACTCTTTCTTACCATAAATGATTTCTCTAAATCATTTTATACACCTCATAGACCATGGTTAACACCTAGCATAGCATGCCATGGCCACCCAATTAGTAATAAGGTTTACCTTAAATGAACCTATAATCATATGTTACCATGCATTAGAATCTCTCTGTTACAAAATCCTAACTCAAGCTGGAGTCATGGTTTATGTCAAACTCCATTTGCTATGAATATTATGTTCTCTTTTCATTCCCGTTCTTGATTAAAAAGATTTTCTCATCAAAAACTCTTTTCTGAATAAATCTATCTGTCCTAGCCAGGAACTTGAAACATCAAGAATAATTAAATGAACATAGGATTTTATCTCTATTTACTTAGGGGAACAGATTGCATCTTGATCAACACCTACCTCCATATATAACTAGTAGGAGCCAACACATGCCCATATACCCATACACAAGATAAGTATGAAAGCAAAGATCAAACTCAAACTACCTATATATAAGATAACTATGCTATCTCAGGTCTAAAGATTATATGCGCTGATATGATTTATGACAAAACATTGACAAGAGTAAACTCCATGTGCTTGTCATAAGTGTCACTGGTTTGGCCTACTTATCATTTATGAGTGCCTATCATGTTTGCTATACAGCATGAGACTCACCATTCCATCTTATTTATACCTCATATAAATAACTTGGTAACAAACATGAATACAATCTTTCTGGATAAGTCATGTCCTTATTATGAAGTATCCTCGATTGTGAACCTATTTATGATACTTTGTACTAGAAATACTATCACTCATATTCTTAACAGCTTAAGAATAGAATTTCTAAGAAAATATCAATGGAATTTTTCTATTACACATAAATATATTATGTAAACGGAAAAGTGGAAATGCCTTTTATTAATAAAAATATGTACAAAATACATACTAAATGTCACACCCTACCCCTCTGTAAGGCATAACATGATCCCGTAGTATACCTAATGAATTACCAACTCCGTCTACTGATAACCCATTAAATACACTACAAGGGATTTTAAAAACTTTTCTTACTTCTTTTACAGTGGTGAGCACTATTTACAGGTGTTAAAAACCTTTTTGAACTGAAGTGATAGAACTAACACATTTCAATTATTTGGAATTTCTGTAAAAATTTTGGCAGAGTGCCATCTGTATTTTGGATAAAACAGTTCTTCAGAAAAACCTGTAAAAAGCACTTCAATATATATTTCTAAATCTCAACTCCAACATGTTTCTCAACACAACATATTTTTCAACTCAAATCCATAGTAATTTTTCAAAGACTGAGATACAAGAAATATAATACAATTTTTTACAAGTCAAAATAACTCATAATTTATTTTACAACTTTAATGTACAATTTTATTTTACAACTGCTCAAAACTAAGAACAATATATACAAACAGTGAACATACATTACAGTATAAAATGCAAAATGTGGTATACTCAATATACCCGATGATCTCTCAATGTAGTACTAACAGCCTAGTCTGCATCAATCTGTCTACTGCGATAAAGAATGAAAAGCTATCGCTGAGTAAAATTTACTCAGTGGTGCACAATAACAATTTGAAATGCGATATATAAATCTTTTATTGACAGTTCACAAATCAAATGATTCACAATTCCATTTCACAATTTCCAAAATTCACCTAACACAAATTTGATCAAGTATTTGAATAATACCGTTTTGCAAATCAATAACACAATTCGATCAAATAACTGGATAATACCGCTTTGCAAATCAATAACACAATTCAATCAAATAACTGAATAATACCGTTTTGCAAATCAATAACACAATTCGATCAAATAACTGAATAATATAATGTTGCCAATCGATAACATAATTTAGGCCATGACACAATTTTTCCACACATGCCGTGTTGTACACCACGACAAGACACACTCAGCCCAATAATCGAAATCAATGAGGGAGGAAGCTAGCTGAATAATGAGTACTCATCCACACTCACTTCAGACTAGCAAGTCAAAGAGGGAGAAACATAATCACACTCACCCCAGACTGATAAGTCAAAGAGGGAGGAATATATCAACAGTGTCATGCCAAATGTGAATCAAAACAATTTCAAATCACAATATTTCATACAAACCATAAATCACATTTTATCTCAAAATTTCCATTTGCAAAGTTGGCAATACAATAAGTTCCAAATAATATTCTCAAAACCAAAGCAATCAAAACTTATTCATAACTCATTTCTCCAAATAAATTTGCTAGAAAAAGCAGTGAATATAAAAGTATTGTGCACGGACACAATTTAAAACTATAATGTTCAATTAAATTTTTAAGTAGAAAATGAAAAATCAAAATTATTGTGCACAAACACAATTTAAAACAATAACATACAAATAATCATAATTTATTTCAATTGAAAAATTCAAAAGAAATACTTATTATGCACAAACACAATTTAAAACAATAACATACAAATAATCGTAATTTATTTTAATTGAAAAATTCAAAAGAAATACTTATTGTGCACAAACACAATTTAAAATAATAACATAGAAATAATCATAATTTATTTCAATTGAAAAATTCAAAAGAAATACTTATTATGCACAAATACAATTTAAAACAATAACATACAATTAATCATAATTTATTTCAATTGAAAAATTCAAAAGAAATAATTATTGTGCACAAACCTCTGATAACTGTCTCTTGGCTCTGACTCAGTATTTCCTTCCCCTTCCTGAGTCTTTGCTAACTGAGAAACACAATTTGAAGTGTTTCAGTACTCATTTAAACTGTCTTTAAAGATAATGCTTGATAATTAATTCACTGAATTCATTTATTCGCTTAGCCAATCTACTATATCGACCCTTGGTACATTCTAGGTAATTTAGGTTTTAATGTTATTAATATGTCACATTCGATAGTATTTTAGGATTGGTTCATGTTACCAATTTCAGTTCCGTGTATACTGCATTTTCTTGCAATTTGCTGGATTCCGTGATACTAGTTTTACCTAGCCGGATGACCTAGTTCCCTCGGTTTTTGGGTTTCGGTCAAAACTACAAACATGTAGATCTATGTCTTATTGCACGCGGGGAACAATTTCAGGTTATTCCGAGTTATGTAGACCAAGTTATGGTCATTTTACTATTGCTGGTCAAATTGCACCAAAATTGGTCATTTTAGGTCACTTTAGGTCATTTTAGGTTCGGCCAGTTTTTGGACCCGAGCTTGTGCAAGCTTTTTGACTTACTTATGGTCATTTCTGGGCTTTGGTGTCTTCATAATACTTGTAGATATGGGTCTTAAATATTCATGGTTAAAATTTCAGGTCAATTGGACCTATTTTGAGGGAGTTATGGCCTAAACACTAACTGCTGCCCAAATGGTCAGTTTTCAGGCCTCAATTGCACTTAATTCGGATTTTGTCATTTTTCAAGCTATCTTGCAAGCAGAATTTTGGCAAGCTTCCTTCATGAAAGTTGGCACATTTTGTGCCTAGTTTCACCTCCAATTGGTCTCATACCAATTGGAGCCACACACTTAAAGTTATAGGCCTAAAACACAAACTGCCTTATTGCAATTCTTGCATACATATCAAACATCACTTTTAACACTCACCAAACTTAACATTCAAACTAATTCTGGTTGTACCATGACCTAAACATAATTCACAACACATTATAGGTCATTTTGGCAGCTTACAATTACATTCAATGTGCACCAACAAGTGCAGAATTTGCCCAACTCAATTTACAACAATTTAACTCCATAACCAAGCTCATTCACATGTCCAACCTTCACACCACTCTACATACATTCAAACTGCCATAACAACCAACACATTTTAACATCATTATTCCATAAACCAAGCATGAATTCCAGCATTCTTCAAGGGTTAGCAAACTGCCACAATGGTACACTTACATTCCATTACTTTCCAAGCTTTAAATTTCATTTTACCTTTACATATACTAAGTATACATCACCTAAACAATTTCCTACACAATATACATTTAATCAATCATTTAATTCATCATTTACAAGCACAATTAAACTGCCTTCAAGGTGCTTCCATGGCTGCCAAAAGTGCACATTCCCATTCAACATCAAAACTCAAAAATTCCTCCATAAATCAAACACCCATAACATGCTTACAAACTTTAACAAAGCAATATTCAAAAACACAAACTTACCACTTTGGAAATTCTTCAAAACTCCACAAAAACTTTCCTTTCTTGCTGCCTATCAACTGTCCAAGTGGTGTAGAACAATTTTTGTGAAGGAAGCTAGTGGAAAAATAGCTTGGATCATAGGTGGACTTGAGCTTAATGGTGGACGGCCATGGAGTTTTCCATGGAAGAAAGGATGCGGCCAAGAAGAAAATGAAATGAGGAAGAAGAAGGCAAGGGTTCTACACCTGTCCCACTTCAGTTCTTAAGTGTCCAAATGAAATTTTAGTGGAGCACTAACTAACTTAATATAATTGTTTATTTAAAGTTTCTAAAATTTGCAATTTGGCCATCACACTTTCATTAATCATATTAGGTACCACTCTTTTAATTTTCATGACATTTTCAAAGTTTAATATCATTTATTTTTAATGGAAATTTAGGTCAAAAGACAACTCGGGGTGTCAAATGACCACAATGCCCTGATCTGGTTGCATTCCGATTTTTCTGAACACCGGTTTTGTCCGTTTTTCGATTTCTCACTTTTCTTTGTACTAATTATTTAATTTTTATTTAATATTTCTAATGATATTTATACTTCAATAGGGGTCTATTTAAGTCCTAAAAATATTTCCCAGGATTCCCCGTGGTCCAGGGCTAGTCAACGGTCCACGCCGTGACTTCCTGGTGTGGTCACCCATCGCTAGGGTTCTCGGCTCGCTTAACTTAGTTTCATTTCTTTACTATTATTTTTCCTTTATTTTTCTTGTATTTTCTTTTCTTCTATTTCATTATTTAATGTCTCCTCACTCCTATCGAAGTGTAGTTCTAGGCATTCTAGCTGTCCGGACAACACTGGTCACCGGAACAGTAGAACGCACTACCGAACTTAGGGGTGTTACAATTCTCTCCCCCCTTAAAATAAATTTCGTCCACGAAATTTTTCCCAATAGCCATCTTACAGTAGTCATACGTTTATTTTCTCCTTTCTATATGATCGTATAATCTTCTTTCTCTCGAATTTGTATAAGACTTTTAACAATCTAATACAACATTTAATTTGTTTGTATAATACTAATCTTCTCTTACTATTGTCCTGCCTACTATTTCGATTCATGTTCCTTCTTGAATGACCCTTGAGGTGATGTTAGAATCATTTATCTAGTCATTGGTCCTCTGACCATTCTAGTCCATAGTCTTCCTCACATTCGTAACATTTCTTTGTTATATTTGAACCAACTGTTCGAATTTTTACTTCTATAACTCTTTTTATCTGTCAATATTCTATAACTTACTTTCTTTTATCTTGAACTATAACCTTTCAATATTCTAACCTTTGAGTTTTAGATCCCTAAGTAGGATTTTCAAACTTATTTCTAACAATTAAATTATGTCATGGCATAACTATAACAAAACAGATGCCGTTGGCAACTATTCTTATTTAGGTGTACTATCGGGTAGTACGTAGCTCTACACAATAATCTCAAGTCGATCTTAGTCTGTGACTTCAAAGATAAACATCAAGAACATTGCATAGTTACTACGATACATCCCAATAGATCAAATTTTCCTATCTTTTATCCTTTTCGAATTCACTAATATCCCGAACTTATTATGATTACAATATCCATTAACAATTATTAACAGTGACATCGTTGCCCTCATCTAGAGCAATTCCATTACTACATCTTACTTTTACGTCCTCTTGCCTTACATTAAGTAGGCTCGCCAATTAGCTTTATAATTTATGGTGTGTTAGAAAATACTTTTCGCTGATAAACTCTTTCAAAACTAATTTCACTTATTATCACAATCCTTATCTTAAAGGACTAATCACTAATGCATCAAAATTTATTCCCCTGTAAAGGAATAACAATAGAACATATAGTTCTAACACTAACATAAAAGTATGCAGACCCCAGGTCAAACAATACATATATATATCTTAGTTACTATTTGAGAAAGTACCAGTAATAATATCAAAAGTCTAAGTCTCTTCTCTCTGCCGTATAGCGTATACTCCAGCTATAGCATCACCCTGTTCTGGCTGATTCACAGTACTCTGACTTCTAGGTGTACTAACCCTACCTCTACCTTTGCCTCTACTAACTAATGGTGAACTCTTTGGGGTAGAAACTTGGGTTGATCCCTTTGGTGTAGTAAATCATCCAGAACGACCTAGATTTACACAATCCCTAGCAAAATGGCCAGTCTCTCCACAGTTAAAACATGCTCCTATGGCTCTATAACATACCCCACTATGTGGTTTACCACAAGTTTCACAAAGTTGATCCGATTGCATTCTGGGTTTTACGTTGAGTTTCTTGATCGGATCGAGGTGGTTTTACGTCGGAAGATCTATCTTTACCGGACTTCTTACTATCTCTGTTGTATCCCCCAAAGTTTTTCCTCTTTCCAGTAAGACCACTAGAACTCTGTTCCACTGACTTTCCCTCTTTTTCTGTCTTCTCTGATTTATTTTTCTCAGAAGCTGCTTCATATTCAATTCTTTCTAATTCTAGTGCTTGAGAAATAAGTTCAAAGAAGTTGTTATGTTTAAATTCGACCACTTGTAATCTGATACTAGGCTTCAAGCTGGTTTCAAACCTCTTACATCTCTCCCTACTGGTAAAAAGTAGACTTACTGCATAATGGCTCAGGCGGAAAAATTCCCTTTCATAGTCAGCCGCTGATCTACTCCCCTATTTCAGACATAGGAACTCCTGCAGTTTCTGATCTACATAAGCATCAGGGATATATTTTTGTCTGAATTCCCTGAGAAAGTCACTCCAGGTTAGCACTGCATGTTCTACCAAAATGTGGGGAATGGTTTTCCACCAGTCATCAGCATCCCCAGAGCAAAGATCACGAGTATTCAAATCGAGCTCTCTGTGTAAGTCTGATTTCTTGAATACCCTATCCATCCTTTCTAACCACACTGTTACGCCTCTAGAGGATCTATCGTCCCTTGAACTCTGTAGCCCCATATTTCATCAATTTGTCATACTGCCTTGCAGAAGACCGTGATTGTACCACTGGTGTCTGTATTGGGGCTTGAGTAGGCACATTACCAGCCATTTGTTGGAACATTGTAGCCATCTTTGGCCGAGCGAATCGAGGAACTGCGATCATGCGGCCGGTCTTCTTGAACCATCGACATTATGCGGTGGGGCATCCCCATGCACCTAAGCCTCTATAGATTGATCGACTGAACGATCACCCTCTTCCATAGTCAATGCGAGGATCTTAGACCTCCTGAATAATTAATACAAGGAGATTTCCTCCCGTTAGTGCATATTTATAATGTAATGTACTGTATGTATCAAACAATGTTATTGAGCAGTTGTACTATGAAGAAAGAATATTCAAATGACATGTGAAAACAGAATTTAAAAACTTTACTCTGATACCACTAAAACAAGTCACACCCTACCCCTCTGTAAGGCATAACATGATCCCGTAGTATACCTAATGAATTACCAACTCCGTCTACTGATAACCCATTAAATACACTACAAAGGATTTTAAAAACTTTTCTTACTTCTTTTACAATGGTGAGCACTATTTACAGTGTTAAAAACCTTTTTGAATCAAGTGATAGAACTAACACATTTCAATTATTTGGAATTTCAGTAAAAATTTTGGCAGAGTGCCATCGTATTTTGGATAAAACAGTTCTTCAGAAAAACCTGTAAAAAGAACTTCAATATATATTTCCAAATCTCAACTCCAACATGTTTCTCAACACAACATATTTCTCAACTCAAATCCATAGTAATTTTTCAAAGACTGAGATACAAGAAATATAATACAATTTTTTTACAAGTCAAAATAACTCATAATTTATTTTACAACTTTAATGTACAATTTTATTTTACAACTGCTCAAACCTAAGAACAATATATACATACAGGAACATACATTACGAGATAAAATGCAAAATGTGGTATACTCAATATACCCGATGATCTCTCAATGTAGTACTAGCGGCCTAGTCTGCTTACTGTCGATCTGTCTACTGCGGCAATGAAAAGCTATCGCTGAGTAAAATTTACTCAGTGGTGCACAATAACAATTTGAAATGTGATATATAAATCTTTTATTGACAGTTCACAAATCAAATGATTCACAATTCCATTTCACAATTTCCAAAATTCACCTAACACAAATTAGATCAAGTAATTGAATAATATCATTTTGCAAATCAATAACATAATTCGATCAAATAACTGGATAATACCGTTTTGCAAATCAATAACACAATTCGATCAAATAACTGAATAATACCGTTTTGTAAATCAATAACACAATTCGATCAAATAACTGAATAATATAATGTTGCCAATCGATAACATAATTTAGGCCATGACACAATTTTTCCCCACATGCCGTGCTGTACACCACGACAAGACACACTCAGCCCAATAATCGAAATCAATGAGGGAGGAAGCTAGCTGAATAATGAGTACTCATCCACACTCACCTCAGACTAGGAAGTCAAAGAGGGAGGAACATAATCACACTCACCCCAGACTGATAAGTCAAAGAGGGAGGAATATATCAACAGTGTCATGCCAAATGTGAATCAAAACAATTTCAAATCACAATATTTCATACAAACCATAAATCACATTTTATCTCAAAATTTCCATTTGCAAAGTTGGCAATACAATAAGTTCCAAATAATATTCTCAAAACCAAAGCAATCAAAACTTATTCATAACTCATTTCTCCAAATAAATTTGCTAGAAAAAGCAGTGAATATAAAAGTATTGTGCACGGACACAATTTAAAACTATAATGTTCAATTAAATTTTTAAGTAGAAAATGAAAAATCAAAATTATTGTGCACAAACACAATTTAAAACAATAACATACAAATAATCATAATTTATTTCAATTGAAAAATTCAAAAGAAATACTTATTGTGTACAAACACAATTTAAAACAATAACATACAAATAATCGTAATTTATTTTAATTGAAAAATTCAAAAGAAATACTTATTATGCACAAATACAATTTAAAACAATAACATACAATTAATCATAATTTATTTCAATTGAAAAATTCAAAAGAAATAATTATTGTGCACAAACCTCTGATAACTGTCTCTTGGCTCTGACTCAGTGTTTCCTTCCCCTCACTGAGTCTTTGCTAACTGAGAAACACAATTCGAAGTGTTTCAGTACTCATTTAAACTATCTTTAACGATAATGCTTGATAATTAATTCACTAAATTCATTTATTCGCTTAGTCAACCTACTATGTCGACCCTTGGTACATTCTAGGTAATTTAGGTTTTAATGTTATTAATATGTCACATTCGATAGTATTTTAGGGTTGGTACATGTTACCAATTTCAGTTCCATGTATATTGCATTTTCTTGCAATTTGCTGGATTCCGGGATACTAGTTTGACCTAGCTGGACGACCTAGTTCCGTCGGTTTTTGGGTTTCGGTCAAAACTACAAACTTGTAGATCTATGTCTTATTACACGCGGGACAAAATTTCAGGTCATTCCGAGTTATGTAGACCAAGTTATGGTCATTTTACTATTGCTGGTCAAATTGCACCAAAATTGGTAATTTTAGGTCACTTTAGGTCATTTTAGGTTCGGCCAGTTTTTGGACCCGAACTTGTTCAAGCTTTTTGACTTACTTATGGTCATTTCTGGGCTTTAGTGTCTTCATAAGACTTGTAGATATGGGTCTTAACTATTCATGGTTAAAATTCCAGATCAATTGGACCTGATTTTAGTGAGTTATGGCCTAAACACTAACTTCTGCCCAAATGGTCAGTTTTCAGGCCTCAATTGCACTTAATCCGGATTTGGTCATTTTTCAAGCTACCTTGCAAGCAGAATTTTGGCAAGCTTCCTTCATGAAAGTTGGCACATTTTGTGCCTAGTTTCACCTCCAATTGGTCTCATACCAATTAGAGCCACACACTTAAAGTTATAGACCTAAAACACAAACTGCCTTATTGTAATTCTTGCATACATATCAAACATCACTTTTAACACTCACCAAACTTAACATTCAAACTAATTCTGGTTGTACCATGACCTAAACATAATTCACAACACATTATAGGTCATTTTGGCAGCTTACAATTACATTCAATGTGCACCAACAAGTGAAGAATTTGCCCAACTCAATTTACAACAATTTAACTCCATAACCAAGCTCATTCACATGTCCAACCTTCACACCACTCTACATACATTCAAACTGCCATAACAACCAACACATTTTAACATCATTATTCCATAAACCAAGCATGAATTCCAACATTCTTCAAGGGTTAGCAAACTGAAGGAACGGAAGCGTGAAAAACACAAGTTTATACCATTGAATTCAAAAATTTTCACCTAGGGTCACATGCATCATGCAAGATTTATTTTTATCTATTTGATTTCAATGATAAACAACATATTAAAACTCTTTTAATATGTTTTTGGATCTGTATTTTCCATTTAAGATTTTAAAATTAATCAGATTAATTTTAGAACCCTAGATTAAATCAAGAACGATTACACTAACCTCTTGATGCAACCGGCGTGTCTGCGCCTTTGAGATTCATCTTCAGGACACCAGATGTTGTCCCTCTAGCTTGTCCACACCAAGAACACCTATGGCAGCCCTTGAACAGCTTCTAAAGCCTTTTCTATTAATTAGAAATTCAAGTTCTACCTTTTAAAAGATTAAAGATGTAAACAGGACACTAGAAACAATTTCTAGTGTTCTTAATTCAAGAGATTGAAGGCTAATCTCTTTGAATTGATGAGAGATGAAGAAGAATAGAGGGAGGGCTGCTGGTTGTATTTTGTTTTCTCATAACAACACTTAAATAGCTAGGTTAACACATTAAACCCTTGTCACATGTCACCCTTTGATTAGCTCTAGGTTTAAGTGACCCAATCACATTGTGCCAAGTGTCAAACCTATATTTAATCTTGATTTTAATAATCTTGATTTTAATAATCTTACATGATTAAAAAACATTTAACAAGCTTATGTGTGTATGCCATGTGTCACCATCTCATGATGCCACATGTCACACTGCAAAATGACCAAAATGCCCCTGTGTCTTAATTTTGAGTTCTTAACCCAAAATAATTATTTTTCTTTTTCTAATTAATTTATATCAAATATAAATTAATTAATTAATCTCTATTAATTAATTTCTCATTAATTAAATTCATATTTAAACACTTTAAATATAAATTTAACTTATACTATACATCCAATAATCTAGATTTGGTTTCGAGTCATGCTAGGGACTTTGCAATTTAATTGCAAACCAAACCTATTTAATTAATCAATTAAACTCTTTAATTAATTAATTAGATCATATTTAAATAGGTGATAACTTGTGTATGTATGTGACTTACTAGGCTCATCACTAATTGGCAATGAGACATGATATCAACTCTTAATATCATCAGAACTCTTTCTTACCATAAATGATTTCTCTAAATCATTTTATGAACCTCATAGACCATGGTTAACACCTAGCATAGCATGCCATGGCCACCCAATTAGTAATAAGGTTTACCTTAAATGAACCTATATTCATATGTTACCATGTACTAGAATCTCTCTGTTACAAAATCCCAACTCAAGCTGGAGTCATGGTTTGTGACACCCCTTATCCGACTACAGTGTAGCCGAGCATGTAACATCCTCCCGGTATCAACTCCGTACATTCTACTGTTCCGGTGACCGGTGTTGGTCCGGACAGCTAGAACGTCCAGAAAAATATTTAAACTAAAGTCAGGAACCATAATTAACTCAAATATTAATAAGAAAAATTTAGTAAAAATTTTAGAAATAAAATACAACCAAGCAAAACGAGCCGGTGCCCAAGAGATGGGTAACCGGAGGGAAGTTGCGGTTCTCGCAACGAGGAGCCCTAGACCAGGGGGAAAAATTATAAAATAATTTTTGGGACTCCAGAGAAGGGTCATTGAGGTTCCCATGGCATTAGAATGCCAAGAAAATATTTAGAAAAAATTTTCAATCGGTACAGACAATTTTGACCCGTTAAGCCAAACGGAGGGCATTTTGGTCATTTCGCCTTCAGAGACGATTTTTGGCCGACTTGTCCAGTTGAGTAAATAATTAATATGACATAAAATGTGAATAAATATTGTTGAAAATTGAATTGAAAATGATTAGAAAAGAAAAGGAAAGAAAAATCCATAAAAAGCAATTTATGACATCTTTATGATGTCACTTACAAGTCTCCACCAATTGCATTCAAATAAGCATTTTTAAAACACTTAAAAGAGTCAAAGAGGACCAAAAATTCTGCTCTTCTTCTTCTTCTTCTTCCTCCAATACGTGACCTCTTCCATAGCTAAGCATATTCAAGCTTTTCAAAGCTTGATTCACCCATTTCTACCCAACAAAATCATAACCTAGCTTCACAAAAAATTAACCTAGCAACTTGAGCAACCTCTAGGCAGCCAAAAGAGGAAGAAAGAAAGGAGTTTGGGTGGCTGGAAATTCTGCCCCATTCAAGGTTAGTGCACTATATACCTAAAACTCTTTAATTTCATGAAATGGAACTTGAATTTAGTAAGAAAATGTAATTTAAATGAACAAAATTCATGTGTATGTGTACATGAGTTTTGGCTGCCGTAAGGAAGGAACAAAGGTGGAGTGTTTTTTATGGTTTTAATGGACTTAGAATGGATTAGAGATTATGTTTAAGGTGAATATACACATAAATAATGAATGGAAGTGCTTAATTAGGTGTATGTGTGAATCATAAGGGAAAACTAGGGTTTTGAGAAGTGAAAAATTGACTTGGCTTAGGAAATTGTTAGAGAACATCTTAATGGTCAATTAGTGACCATTTTAGGTATGTTGACCATGAATTGGACTGAAAAATAGTATAGCCAAGTGAATGTGTAGGCTGCCTTGTGAGTGCAGCAGAGTGACTGAAATTTCAGTCCACTTGCACTGCCATAACTTGGGCTGTGTTAGTCCAATTGATGTTTGGAAAATTGGACATGAAACTAGGCTTATAATGGCACATTTTTGCTGAAGAAACTATGCCCAAAAGACCAAAGCAAGAGGACCAAAAGTTGGCCCCAATCCGGACACCCTGCAACAGCACCTGCAGAAATGACCAAATGAACAGTAACTGTTCATTTGGCCATAACTCACTGTAGATTTGGTCAATTGACCTGAAAGTTTTACAGCAACAAGTTAAGACATAGATAAACAACTTTCATGAAGAAACCTACCCAAAATTATGACCAGAACCTAATCAAATCATTGAGCAAAGTGAAGTTTACTGTACTGAGATTTCCAGAATTTTCATTTGAGCAGTAATGTTTGGATGGCTATAACTCTCTCTAGAAAACTCGGATTTAGGCGATTCTTGAACCGATGGAAACCTAAGACATGGTAGAACATTTCATATGAAGAAAGTTAGACCAAATTAGGAACTTAACTTGATCAAATTACTAACTAAAATTGGACCAAAAATCTGCCAGACCCAAAATCTCAGCATGAACAGTGTACGTGAACAGTAAACTTATTTTGCCATAACTTGAGCTACGAAACTCCAAATGGAGTGATTCAAAAAAAGAAATTCAACTAGACAAAATAAGGAACAACTTTCATGTTTACCATTTCCTCAAATTCCCACTGTAGAAATATCAAATGGAACAATAAAGATGAAGCACCAAATCTGAAAATTTTGTTCAATTAGCATTAAGCTTAGAAATGGTATTGGCAACCAATACAACAAGTTTTAAATACAAAATGTGGTATGTTTGGGGTGTTAAAATCAATACACCTATTTTCTATCCAAAAGTCAACATTTTTGTTGATCAATGAGGTGAATAGTGACACCAAAACCAAAAATTGGCAATTTTGCCAAAATGACCTAAGCTTTGAGAAAGTGACCAAAACTAACAAGTTTCGAATACAAAATGCGGTATGTTGGGAGTATTAAAACCAATGTACCTATTGTTTATGCAAAAGTCAACATTTTAGTTGACTAATGAAATGAATAGTGACATGAAAACTTGAAATTCAAAAAATTGTGAAACTTAAAAATGCAAAATGCCCTAGTAGGCCTAATGTGATTGGTTTGGATAGGTTGGCATGCCAATAGGGTATTGTTTTAGCAGTACTGCGAAAGAAAAGGTTTTATGCCTGTATTCATGGCTTTATGCCGTATCCATGGCTTTTATGCCCGTATTCATGGCTTTTATGCCGATTATGTGATATCATGGCTCTTTAGCCATACCGATCGTGATACGTGGTTGGCGTTCGCGTCCCATGGTATTACGCCCGAGGCACCGCTGTCGGTTAACGACCGTTATCCAAATCCGATGCCCAAAGATAGGTTACTTGGGCATGGAAAAGTATAAGCGTGATTGAACCGATTATTAAAGAAAATACGAAAATTAAGAATCGTGAATGATTACAACCGTGAGGTGATATGGGTTCGAATCCTAGCTGCAGGCGAGGGATTGAACTCCACCAGCGAAGCGATCGATTTGAGTTGCATCGGCGGCCTCTAGAGGGGTACGCAAGATGGCCACCCATAGAGGGGCTTGAGCCGGGCCCACTAAGCGGTGACAGAGCAAGTTATGCCACTCGACAGTCTGAGCACTCTATTTTATCTGATTTCATTACGTCATTGATTTATTTATTCAAAAACTTTATTGAAGATTTAGGCTATTTTTACTTTTATCAAAATCTAACTAAGTTGGAAATTTCAAAATTTTAATGATAATCCGACAAAGTGTCATTGTAATTTGACTAACAGATTCTTCCGAACTCCGCCAAAGACAATTTCAATATATACTCAATTTCTCAAACTTACTAGTCTCAAAATTTTCAAACATAATGTATCTCAATGCAGATTCCAGATTTCTCAAATCTCATTAGATTTTCAATATCTCAATATTCACAAGTATAATCTCATTATAACTCAAATTCAATTCACATACTAAAATACTTACTTTGAATAGCTTCCATAATTCATAGGTTAATTACATAAGTTTATTTTGTACAAGATATACAAATAATTTACAATGTGCTAGGAATGAACAATATACATAACATGTATAAAATGAGCCCTATCTACATGCATTGCTGAGGAGGTGACAATCTTGAACTCTTCTGACACTTCGCAGATCCGACTCCAAAAATCTCAATGATACCACTGGTTTTACCTTCAAGACTGCATGAGGAAGCAATTCCATCGCGCTAAGCATTTCTGCTTAGTGGTGCAATAATATAACCAGAAATAATATATACAAGTAAAGAAAGAAATAAATGATAATTCAGATACTCAAGAATCAATTTAATTTGGTATGGTATTTCTAGTATCAACGATCTTATATACTAGTTTGTTCCTCTTTGGAAGTGCTTAGTTTATAACTTTTCAGTAATACTAGCAGGTATATAATTTATTCTATCTGTATTGTATTTCAAGTCTGTACAGTTCTGCGATTTATATTTTTGTTATATTTCTTTTGCTAATCTCTTTTGCTTATTCATTCAATACTTTATTTAATTGTATTGGATTTTCATTATACTTAACTTAACTTAGCTGCCTGAATTGAATAATACTTTAATTGACTGCCCAAGTAACCTATACTAGACGACTGGACTGGATAACGGGTCATTGGCACTAGACACCGCGGTGCCTCGGGCCGTCATACCATGGGACGCAGAACGTCAACCATGTATGCAGTCAGTATGGCTAAAAAGCCATGATATCACATAATCGGGCATAAAAGCCATGAATACGGGCATAAAGCCATGAATACAGGCATAAAGCCTTTCGCAGTACTGCTAAAACAATACCCTATTGGCATGCCAAACTATTCAAACCAATCTTGTTAGGTATACTAGGGCATTTGATACTTTAAAATATTAATATATTGTGCTTTATGACTTCATTATTTCATGATAAATTTCAATCATAATTCATACATTCATTTGATCATTTATATGATCACAATTCACATCAATTATCCTTTTATACCATTGTACTCAAAATACTTCTCCTCTTTACAATAATGAGAACTAATGTCTCATTCATACATTAATATGGTTTATTTATCCATTCATTATGTAATTCATATTGATCCCAATTCTAAACAATGGTTCACATGTACCATTGTATTCAAAACATTTTTCCTTTCTCATTTATACATTCAAGAGTCTACTTATGTAATTACAAATTTTATATTTCAAGTTGAGTTACTAATATTTTATGAATTCCATTTGTGATGGGCATATATGCCCTAACTATCTATTCACATCAATTAGGTGACTTATTTTTCATGTTTCAAGTAATCCATGAATATTTCATGGATTTCAAATTTATGGCCTAAATTTCTTTTTAACAATTTTGACTAGGATGCATAGTCCATATTTGTCATACAATTCTAAGCATTTAAGCTTAGAATTGGTTCTAGGTCTTCATCTTAATTCACTAATCATTTTGATTACTATTCACCATACTAGTCAACCAAAATGTTGACCATTTTATACTTAATGGATATATTAATTCTAATTACACCAAGATCCCATATTTTGAGTTTTACATTTACTAGTATTAATTGCCAATTGCAATTTAAAGTCCCCTAGATGCATTTCTAATTTCAAATTTTGAATTTCAAGTTTTGGTGTCACTATTCACCTCATTGGTCAACAAAAATATTGACTTTTGCATAGACAATAGGTACATTGGTTTTAACACTCGATGTACCACATTTTGCATTTAAAACTTGTTGGAATCAATTACCAAATCCATTTCCAAGCTTATTTCAAGTTTTCATGTCACTATTCACTTCATTAGTCAACTAAAATGTTGACTTTTGCATAGAAAATATGTACATTGACTTTGGCACTTCAAAAATACTACATTTTCATTTAAAACTTGTTGGTTTTGGTCACTTTCTCAAAGCTTAGGTCATTTTGGCAAAATTGCCAATTTTGGTTTTGGTGCTCAAGTTGCACTGTTTCATTGGTCGATTTACTGTTGGAATTTGACAAAACTTCCTTCATAGAAAATGTTCCTTATTTTGTCTAGTTGAATTTTTTTTTTGAATCACTCCATTTGGAGTTTTGTAGCTCAAGTTATGGCCAAAATAAGTTTACTGTTCATGTGCAATCGCTCATGCCGCTATCATGGGTTCGCAGATTTTGATCCAAATTTGGTCAGTAATTTGATCAAGTTAAGTTCCTAATTTGGTCTAACTTTCTTCATATGAAATGTTCTACTATGCCTTAGGTTTCCATCGGTTCAAGAATCGCCTAAATCCGAGTTTTCTAGAGAGAGTTATAGTCCTCCAAACATTGCTGCTCAAATGAAAATTCTGGAAATCTCAGTACAGTAAACTTCACTTTGCTCAATGATTTGATTAGGTTCTGGTCATAATTTGGGGTAGGTTTCTTCATGAAAGTTGTTTGTCTATGTCTTAACTTGTTTCTGTAAACATTTCAGATCAATTGACCAAATCTACAGTGAGTTATGGCCAAATGAACAGTTACTGTTCATTTGGTCATTTTTGCAGGGGCTATTTGCAGGGTATCCGGATTGGGGCTAAGTTTTGGTCCTCTTGCTTTGGTCTTTTGGGCATGGTTTCTTAAGAAAAAATGTGCCATTATAAGCCTAGTTTCATGTCCAATTGGCCAAACACCAATTGGGCCAACACAGCCCAAGTTATGGCAGTGCAAGTGGACTGAATTTTCAGTCCCTCTGCTGCTGTCCTAGGGCAGCCTACAACTTCACTTTGCAATCCTATTTTTCATTCCATAATATGGTCAACTTACCTAAAATGGTCACTAATTGACCATAAAATGTGCTCTAACAATTTCATAAGCCAAATCAATTTTCACTCCCCCAAAACCCTAGCTTCACCTTATGTTTTCTACAAGATGCCTTAGTTAGCATACCAATTTATTATCCTTGTGTATATGTATCTTAAACATCATTTCTAATCCACTCTAAGTCCAACAAAACCCTCATTTCTATTCCTTCAATATGGCTGCCGAAATTCATGGCATTCATACACATGGGTTTGGTTCATTTATTCCACAATTTCTTACCTATTACACATCTCTAACATGGAATTAATGTGTTTTAAATACATATGTGCACTAACCTTGAATGAAGCCACTTCTAAGACTTCAAAACTTCACTTTCTTCCTTTCTTTTTTCTGTCCAAAGCTTGCTCTAGGTGTGAGGACCAAGTTTTATGAAGGCATATAGGGGTTTTATGGTGTAATTGGCTAGGTTTTGGAGCTTGGGTGAGTGCATCAATGGAGGGAGATGGGGAGAAGTCACGTTTTGGTGAAGAAGAAGAAGAATGGCTGCTGTAATTTTTGGTTATTTGGTCTTCATTTAGTCTCTTTATTAGTTAGTCAAATGATGGCTTAATTGTGATTGGTCATAATTTATAAATGACATCATCAAGATGTCATAAATGAGCTTTTCTTTGATTTTTCTTTTATTTTCTTCACTACTCAATTTCAATTTAATTTCTAGTAATGTTTATTCATATTTTATGTCATATTAATAATTTAATTAACTGGACAAGTCGTACAAAAATCACCTCAAGGCGAAATGACCAAAATGCCCTCTGTTTGGCTTAACGGGTCAAAATTGTCTGTACCGATTGAAAAATTTTTCTAAATATTTTCTTGGCATTTTAATGCCATAGGAACCTCAATGACCCTTCTCTAGAGTCCCAAAAATTATTTTATAATTTTTCCCCCGGGTCTAGGGCTCCTCGTTGCGAGAACCGCAACTTCCCTCTAGTTACCCATCGCTTGGGCACTGGCTCATTTGACTTGGTTGTATTTTATTTCTAAAATTTTTCCTAAATTTTTCTTATTAATATTTGAGTTAATTATGGTTCTTTACATTAGTTTAGATATTTTTCCGGACGTTCTAGCTGTCCGGACCGACACTGGTCACCGAAACAGTAGACTGTGCGGAATTGCTACAGTGAGGGTGTTACATGGTTTATGTCAAACTCCATTTGCTATGAATATTATGTTCTCTTTTAATTCCACTTCTTGATTAAAAAGATTTTCTCATCAGAAACTCTTTTCTGAATAAATCTATCTGTCCTGGCCAGGAACTTGAAATATCAAGAACAATTAAATGAAGATAAGATTTTATCTCTATTTACTTAGAGGAAAAGATTCCATCTTGATCAACACCTACCTCCATATATAACTAGTAGGAGCCAACACATGCCCATATACCCATACACAGTACAAGTATGAAAGCAGTATCAAACTCAAAATACCTATATACAAGATAACTGTGCTATCTCAGGTCTAAAGATTATATGCACTGATATGATTTATGAAAAAACATTGACAAGAGTAAACTCCATGTGCTTGTCATAAGTGTCACTGGTTCGGCCTACTTATCATTTATAAGTGCCTATCATGTTTGTTATATGGCATGAGACTCACTATTCCATCTTATTTATATCTCATATAAATAACTTGGGAACAAACATGAATACAATCTTTCTGGATAAGTCATGTCCTTATTATGAAGTATCCTCGATTGTGAACCTATTTATGATACTTCGTGCTAGAAATATTGTCACTCATATTCTTAACAACTTAAGAATAATATTTCTAACAAAATATCAATGGACCTTTTCTATTACACATAAATATATTATGTAAACGGAAAGGTGGAAATGCCTTTTATTAATAAAAATATGTACAAGATACATACTAAATGATATGCTCTAGGGCATGCTACTAACAATCTCCCACTAGCACTAGAGCCATTCATTACAATATCTTAGACCTATCTTCTCAAGATGTCGGTCTAAGCGAGTCTGTGACATAGGCTTAGTGAATGGATCACGGATTTTTCGGTGATGTTATTTTTCTGCATGGCTATATCGCTTGCCCAACTATATATCGATAATGTGGTAGTGCCTTTCTATGTGTTTGGATTTTGGGTGAGAATTTAGTTCATTAGCATGTATTACTGCTGCATTGTTTTCATAGTGTAGTGGAACCGCTGACTCAATGGAAGGAACTCTTGTAAGTTCTCACAAACTTCTTTATCCAAACGACCGTTTCTGATCTCGATGCAGAATATACTCGGCTCTGTAGTGGAATCTGCGATCGTGCTCTATTTGGAACTCTTCCAACCGATCGCACCTCCATTACAAATGAACACATATCCGGTAGACTTTCTATCATCAATATCGATTGGAAATCGAATCGATATAACCATCCAATTGCAAGTCTCCACCTCCATGAATCAAGAATAAATCCTTAGTTCTTATCAAGTACTTAAGAATATACTTGACTATCGATGTTCCAAACTGGATTGGATTGATACCGCTAGTCAAACTAATAAAGATATGCGATATCCGCCTAGTACACAACATTGCATACATTAAACTTCCAATAGGAAGCATATGGAATTCTGCCATCTTATTTCTTTCTTCAGTGTCTTTGGAGACATCTCTTTAGAAAGATGGATACCATGTCTCACTGGTAACAATCCTCTCTTGGAATCAAGCGTGTTAAACCTCTTTAACACCTTTTCCAAGTATAGACTTTGGGATAAACCAATTATTCTTTTCGCTCTATCTCTATAGATGCGAATTCCAAGAATATAGGTTACCTCCCCTAAGTCTTTCATGGAGAATGTATTTGACAACCATACCTTTATAGTCGTCAACATACCCGTGTCATTACCCATCAACAGTATGTCATCCACATATAAGACAAGGAAAGTGATAGCACTGTCACTAACCTTCTTATATACACATGGCTCATCCTCATTTTTGATAAAACCAAAGGATTTAATGGCTTCATCAAAACGGATGTTCCAACTCCTCGAAGCTTATTTCAACCCATAAATGGATCGCTTTAGCTTGCATACCTTGGAACCATCTTGGGATTCAAAACCCCTAGGTTGTTCCATGAAAAAGCTTTCTTCAATGTATCCATTGAGAAAAGCTGTTTTGACATCCATCTGCCAAATCTCATAATCATAGTATGCAGCTATTGCTAATAAAATCCTAATTGATTTAAGCATGGCAACAGGCGAGAAAGTCTCCTCATAGTCGATTCCTTGCCTTTGGCGAAACCCTTTCGCTACTAGCCTTACCATATAGGTCTTTACCTTTCCATCAGAACCAATTTTCTTCTTGAAAACCCATTTGTTCCCTATAGGTACAATACCTTCAGGTGGGTCAACAAGATCCCAAACTTCATTCTTATACATGGAATCAATCTCGGATTTCATAGCATCAATCCATTTTGAAGAGTCTATATCTGATATAGCTTCTTCATAAGTAAGTGGATCATCTCCATGATCTACTTCTTCATGAGTAGACAACTCTTGTTCTTCTTCATAAAGAAAACCATATCTCACTGGTGGGTGAGATACCCTGGTTGTTCTACGAGGAACAGCTGTAGATGTTTCATCAACGGGTATAGGTTGACTAGATGGATCTATATCCATCTGATCTGTTGGTTGGTCAGAATTCTCCAATTCTAACTCTATTTGCCTTCCTTTGCCTCCTTCTTGAACACACTGTTGTTCAAGAAATGTGGCATCTCTACTTATCACAACCTTTTGTGAAGTAGGCAAATAAAAATAATATCCAAAACTATCTTTTGGATATCCAACAAATCGACCTTTTTTTCTGATCTGGTCTCCAATTTATCAGTGTTCAGCTTTTTGATATAAGCTGGACAACCCCAAATCTTAACATGCTTAAGACTTGGTTTTCTTCCATGCCATATCTCATAAGGTGTGGAAGAAACTGATTTTGATGGAATCCTATTCAGAATATACAAAGCTGATTCTAATGCAAATCTCCAAAAGAAGATTGGCATATTAGTAAAGCTCATCATACTACGTACCATATCCAATAGGGTACGATTTCTCCTTTCAGATACACCATTCAGCTGTGGCGTTCCTGGAGGAGTCAGCTGAGAAACAATGCCATGCTCTCTCAAGTATTCATCAAATTCAGTACTCAAATATTCACCTCCACGATCTGATCGAAGAGCTTTAATACTCTTTCTGTTTGATTTTCTACTTGATTTAAATTCTTTGAACTTTTCAAAAGATTCATGTTTGTATTTCATCAAATACAAATACCCAAACCTTAATTTATCATCGATAAGGTAATAAAATAATGAAAACCCCTCTAGCCATTTCTTTAAATGGACCACATACATCACTATGTATTAGCTCCAAAATATTTTCACTCTTAGCCCTTGTCCAACAAAGGGTGATCTAGTCATTTTACCACAAGGCAAGATTCACAAGTTGGAGTAGGCTCAGAGCCCAATGAGGATAGAATCCCCATTTTCTCCAATTTTGCAATCCTATCTTACGCAACATGACATAACCTTAAGTGCCAAATATATTTTGAACTTGAGTTGGTTTTCACCATGGCATTGTATTCATTTAGATTGCTATACCGCCGATGGAAACACTTTCTTACTGGCAATAGAAACACTTTCCTGTTGGCAATGGAAACACTTTCCTGTTGGCAGTGGAAACACTTTCCTCTGCCTTTGTCCGCTTTGGTCTTCCCTTTCTGTTTAGCTATTTTCTTGGAAGGACCAGGAATCTGAGGTTTCTTTTTCTTATTACCCTTCTTCTTGTTGGACTTTCCAGTAGAAGAAGATGCAACCTACTCTACCTCTTTACCTTTAGTGGCTGTCATATTCTTTTATGCAATAAGCATCTTGTTGAGTAAACGAGCTATGGTGCTTTCGTGTTTAGTCATATAGATATTTGTCACATAATTCCCAAAGACTCGGAAGGGATCAAGGATCAAATCCGTCTGTAGTTGGAAATCCATGTTGAAGTCAAGATGTTCCAACTGCTCAATCAGCCGAATCATCTTGTGGACATGATCCCCAACATTCTGTCCCTCAGACATCCTCATACGTAATAGCTGTCTAGATATCTCATACCTAGCATTCTTGCTGTTCTCACCATACAGCTCTTGTAGGTGAAGGAGGATCTCACTCGCACTCTGTATGTTCTCATATTGCTTCTGTAACTCATTACTCATGGAAGCAAGCATGTAACACTTAGCTGTCATATTATGCTCCTTCCACTTGTCCAAAGTATCATGTTCCTCTTGTGTCGCCTCTGGAGGTAAGGGACCAGGAACATTTGAATCTAGAACATATCCTATATGTTCAAGGTTCAGGACAAGCTTCAAATTTCTTAGCCAATCAAACAGATTTGGTCCTGTCAACCTGTTATGATCAAGTATGCTTGCAAGGATATTGGATGGTGGTGGTTGTTTTGTGCTCATTTTTATCAGAAATTAACTGCAAAAAATAACCAGATTAATTAGTAAATGTATCATGTAATTAACCAAAATGATTATGGTCTTTTAATCAAATTGGTCCTCCCACTAACTTAGCGAATCCTACACTTCCAAAGTAGGAAATGGAAATCCTAGTTGGATGGATTTCTAGTGGGTGATTGAATTCTTATAATTCTATTGATCATCCTCAGGTACATCCATTATTGGAATTACAATAAACTATAAGTGAGCAACTCCTTGCCCATCACATCTCATGTGAGGTTCAATCCTTTACCTAGCCCCTAATGCTCAAAATCTCAGGTACATCCATTATTGACTTATCTTGCATTAGTTAAGTTGATACCATTGAGCCAAGAATTATTTAAATAATTTTAATGTCCTAAGGTACATACAATATTGTCAACCAAACCATTTACATATTTACAACATCTCATGCTTAACAATTATTCTTAAGAAAATCTCTTAAATTAATTACATCTCATGCAACTATTTAAAATTTCTTAAAATAATTGCCCCAATGGAGGGCCTACGTTATAATTACTTTAATTATAGCATATCCAACTTAATCATTTGTTTGGAAGATTTTATGGTCATTCTAATTACTATTAAGGTCTCACTTTGCACATTATCCATTTAGCATGCATATATCATATAATTGCATACATTTTCATACATCTCATGCATTCATGGATAAGTAGTAAATATGGTATGATCATGGACTTTCTAAGGGATTCAATTCTGAGCCACCAAGAATTGAATCAGGGCATTCCTAAGTGCATTTCATTCATTCGTTTTACAAGAGTTGCTGAAGGAGTACATAATCAACACTTGATCTTGAATTCCTCCCACTGGTCCCACCAATGCTCTTGACTTCCTTGAACTTCTTGCAATCCAATATTACATAGTAATCCTTGGCATACGAAGGCGAATTTACAAGAACTTAAATAAATGAAATTACAACCCAAAAATTATTACAAACTTAATAATACATGCCCAAAATAAATTAAAATAAATTAATTAATTTACAATCCCAAAGAAACATAAAAGAAATAAATCCAATCACATTGGTCTTTTATAGTCCATGATCATCCATCATGCATATCACTATTTAACAATTAAATAAAACATACATACTTAAATTAAATTGAATATCTCATATTCAACTAAAAAATCCAGATTTGAATATGATTCAAATAAATTTAAAAATTCAGATTTGAATCTCATTCAAACAAATTTAAAAATTCAGATTTGAATCACATTCAAACAACTTCAAAAATTCAGATTTGAATCACATTCAAACATTTTTTTAAAAAATCAAATTTGAATCACATTCAAACATTTTTTAAAAAATCAGATCTGAATTTTATTCAATCAATTTTAAAAAATCAGATTTAAATATGATTCAAACAACTTTAAAAATTCAGATTTGAATCACATTCAAATAACTTTTAAAATTCAGATTTGAATCACATTCAAACAATTTTTAAAATTCTGATTTGAATCATAATTTAATTGTGTGATTAAAATTCCTAATTAAACATTTTAATTAGTCATATGATGAACCTTTCATCATGCAACAATTGCATAATTTAATAACAACCATACGCACCATGATCTTCCAAAGCCATGCGCACCATGTTGGAGTTCATCAAGCATGATGCCACACCTCTTGATCCAACCAGCAATGGATCAATCATCTCATGATCAAATCACACAATTAAATCATATAATAAACAATCTAAATGGCAAATATAGTGGCTCTGATACCAATTGAAGGAACGGAAGCGTGAAAAACACAAGTTTATACCATTGAATTCAAAAATTTTCACCTAGGGTCACATGCATCATGCAAGATTTATTTTTATCTATTTGATTTCAATGATAAACTGTCACACCCTACCCCTCTGTAAGGCATAACATGATCCCATAGTATACCTAATGAATTACCAACTCCGTCTACTGATAATCCATTAAATACACTACAAGGGATTTTAAAAACTTTTCTTACTTCTTTTACAGTGGTGAGCACTATTTACAGGTGTGAAAGACTTTGGTGAACTGAAGTGAAACAACTAACTCATTTGATTTATTTGGAATATCTGTAAAAATTTTGGCAAGGTGCCATTTGTATTTTGGACAAAATAGTTCTTCAGAAAACCTGTAAAAAGCACTTCAATATATTTTCAAATCTCAACTCCAACATTTTTATCAACACAACACATTTCTCAAGTCAAATCCACAGTGATTTTCAAAGACTAAGATACAAAGATATAACACAATTTTTACAAGCCAAATAACTCATAATTATTTTACAACTTTCTTGTACAACTTAAATTTACAATCGCTCAAAACCAAGAACAAAATATACATACGGTGAATATACATTCTGATTACAAAATGCCACATGTGGTATACTCACTATACCCAAAATCTCTCATTGGCGATACTAGCGACCTAACTGCTGCCTGTCTATCTCTCTCTACTGCGGCGGCAATAAAAGCTATCATTTGAGACAATGTCTCGATGGTGCACAACATTTACCAAATACAAATTTTAAATCACAATTCATAAATCATATCAATAGTGGATACTTAAAACCATAGTTAAATTCAGGACAATAAATGTCAACAAGAATTTAAACTCCATTTGTTAATATCACAATAATTTTCAATAAGTCAGATCATGGTTGAATTCAATAGACAGTATATGTCAATAAGAGTTTAAATCAATTTCACAATCTCACATTACATAATAACACAATTCGATCAAATAATCAAGAATACAATGTTGCCAATCTATAACACAATTTAGGCCATGACACAATTTTTCCATATATGCCGTGTTGTACACCACGACAAGACATGCTCACCCCAATAATCGAAATCAATGAGGGAGGAAGCTAGCTATATAATGAGTACTCATCCACACTCACCTCAGACTGGCAAGTCAAAGAGGGAGGAACATAATCATACTCACCCAGGTGATAAGTCAAAGAGGAGGAATAATCACACTCACCCCATTAATGGAGGAGGAACATAGTATCGATGTCATGCCAATTGTGAGTCAAAATAATTTCAAACATTTTATTCAAATGATCGTAAGAATCCAATAAATTTCCAAAGTTTTAATTTCATTCACAAAATGGCAACACAATTCGTAATTCACTTCAATTTCCACAAAAACCATTTCTGATGCTTTTCAATCAATAAGTATCCATCAATATCATTCAAACAATTTTCACGATTTCAAACCATTCACAATGTTTTTCAATCAATAAGTGTCCATCAAACACATTTCCACAATTTAAAACAATAATATACAAATAGTCAATATTTATTTCAATTGAAAAATTCAAGAGAAATAGTTGTTGTGCACAAACACAATTTAAAACAATAATATACAAATATTCAATATTTATTTCAATTGAAAATTTCAAAAGCAATAGCCGTTGTGCACAAACACAATTTAAATCAATAACATACAATTAATCATATGAAATCTTATTCAGAGTAAAATCAGTTGAAAACTAGTTGTGCACAAACCTCTGATGACTGTCCCCCTGATCTGGACTCAGTGTTTCCTTCCCTTTTCCTGAGTCTTTGGTAACTGAGAAACACAATTTAAAGTGTTTCAGTACTAATTTAAACTGTCTCTATCGATGGTGTTTGGTAAATAATGCATTGAACTCAATTATTCACTTAATCACCTAATATACCGACCCTCGTTGTGTTTTAGGTAAATTAGGTTTTAGTTTCGTTAATATTTCACATTCGAAATGGTTTTATGTTCGGTATTTTTTAACAAACTCATTTCCATTTTTAGTGAATTTTAATGCAAATTCTTTGGATTCGGGACATGGTTTGACCTAACCGACGATCTAGTTCCCTCGGTTTTCGAGTCTCGGTCGAAACTACAAACTTGTAGATCTAGGTCTTATTGGGCAAAATTTCAGGTCAATCCGAGTTAAGTAGACCAAGTTATGGTCATTATACTATTGCTGGTCAAATGGCATCAATTAGGTCATTTTTTTTGGTCAATTTGGTCAACTTTGGTTCGGCCAGTTTTTGGACCCGATCTTGTGCAAGCTTTTTGACTTGCTTCTGGTCATTTCTGGGCTTTGGTGTATTCATAAGACTTGTAGGTATGGGTCTTAACTATTCATGGTTAAAATTTCAGGTCAATTGGACCTGTTTTGAGTGAGTTATGGCCTAAATACTCACTGCTGCCCAAATGGTCAGTTTTTAGGTCTCAAGTGTACCTAATCCGAATTGGTCATTTTTCACATCAACTTGCAAGCAGAATTTTGGTATGGTTTCTCAATGAAAGTTGGCACAGTTTGTGCCTAGTTTCACCTCAAATTGGTCTCATACCAATTGAGGTAACACATTTCAGGTTATGGGCTAAAATGTACACAGCCCTCAATATTCATTTCACCCCACTTCAAACACACATATACCGTACAATTTGGTTCACTTCCTTACCAATCTGTTTTGGTACATTAACCACAGTATAATCTACTTTACATTAACATTATTTTGGGCAGATTACCATTACCCTCAACACACCAAATATAATTCACATTTACAATATCTCAATACCATTACATACACACCTAAACACCACTAATTCTCACATACACTTTACACAATAATTTCATACACATATCCTTCATTCCTTAATGCCACAATTCTGCCAACACTCCCATGAATATACACATTTATTCAAGTGTCCCCAAGGCTGCCCAAATTTGTCCTTCAACATCAAAGTGCTGTCCAAGATTACCAATTCCCATCCAAGTGCATAAATCACCATATAAACATGAAATAATTCACTAGGTTATTAATTTACCATGATCAACATTATTTCTCATCAATTACATGCATAATAAATCATCAAATGTGTGACCCCATGGCTGTCCAAAAATGGCTATCTCAATAACTATTTAAACTTCAAAATTTCCTTCACAAAACCAACACCCATAACATGCACACAAAACTTAACAAAGCTATCTTCAAAATTATGAACTTACCTTATGCTTGGAGTTTGTTAAACCTTGCTTAAACTTCTCAAATTTAGTATCAAACTCTTCCTTGTGATGAGTAGACAAAGTTTCATGAAGGAACTTAAGAGATTGGAGTTGAAAATGGAGAGTTAAGAGAGCTTGCATGAGAAATGGCCATGGTTTTTCCTCTCACCTTCATTCACGGCAATGTTGAGATCACTTTGAGGAAGATGAAGTTCAGCTGATTTAGTGGAGTTACAGCTGCCCTATTATATGTTTATTTTATGCATTAGTGGTCCACTCACAATTTTAATCATATTTTAAGCTAAACTTTCATTTAATCCCACATTAAACCCTTGATTTTAGCTATTTACTTTAGGTACCACCAAATTAATTTTTTATTTTATTTTCTAAGTGTAATATTATTTATTTTTAATGGACATTTAGGTCAAAAGACACTTCGGGACGTCAATTGACCATAATGCCCTGCTCGATTACGTTCCGATTTTTCTAAGGTTTTGTTTTTTTCGATTTCTAACTTTTCTTTGTACTAATTATTTAATTTTTCTTTGATCTTTCATTATTTTATGTCTCCTCCCTCATGTCAAAGTGTAGTTCTAGGCATCCTAGCTGTCCGGACAACACTGGTCACCGGAGCAGTAGAACGCACTACCGAACTTTGGGGTGTTACAATTCTCCCCCCCTTAAATAAATTTCGTCCACGAAATTTTACCCAATAGCTATCTTACAATAGTCATACCTTTATTTTCTCCTGTCTATATGATAGTATAATCTTCTTTTCCTCAAATTTGTATAAGACTTTTAACAATCTAATACCACGTTTAATTTGTTTGTATAATACTAATCTCTTCTTACTATTGTGTTGTCTAATATTTGGTTCACGTTCCTTCTTGAATGACCCTTGAGGTCATGTTAGAATCATTCATCGTCATTGGTCCTCGACCATTCTAGTCCATAGTCTTCCTCACATTCGAAATATTTCTTTGTTACATATGAATCAACTGCTCAAGTCTCTACTTCCATAACTCTTTTTATCTCACAATGTTCTATAACTTACTTCCTTTTGTCTTGAACTATAACCTTTCGATATTTTAACTTTTGAGTTTTAGATCCTAAGTAGGATTTTCAAACTTATTTCTAACAATTAAATTCTATCATGGCATAACTATACCAAAGCAGATGCGTTGGCAACTATTCTTATCTAGGTGTACTATCGGGTAGACGTAGCTCTACACAATAATCTCAAGTCGATCAGAATCTGCACTACGGTATAAACATCAAGAACATTGCATAGTTACTACGATACATCCCAATAGATCAAACTTTGTTATCTTTATTCTTTTGAATTCACCGATATTCGAATCTTATTCGATTACAATATCCATTAGCAATTTCTAACAGAACCTCCTTGCCCTTATCAAGAGCAATTCCATTCGCATCTTACTTTTACGTCCTCTTGCCTTACATTAAGTAGGCTCACTAATTAGCTTTATAATTTATGGTGTGTTAGAAAATACTTTTCAGATAAACTCTTTCAAAACTAATTTCACTTATTATCACAATCCTTATCTTAAGGGCTAATCACTAATGCGTCAAAATTTATTCCTCTGTAAGCGAATAACAACAGAACATATAGTTCTAACACTAACATAAAAATATGCAAATTCAGGTCAAACAATACATATATATATCTTAGTTGCTAATTGAGAAAGTACCGGAATGATGTCAAAAGTCTCATCTCTTTTACGTCAGATAGCGTATACTCTAGTTGAAGCATCACCTGCTTTGGCTGATTCACGATGAGTCGACTTCTAGGTGTACTACCCCTACCTCTACCTTTGCCTCTACTAGCGATGGTGAACTATTTGGGGTAGAAACTTGGGTTGATCCCTTTGGTGTAGTAAATGATCGAACGACCTGGATTTACACAATCCCTAGCAAAATGACCAGTCTCTCCACGATTAAAGCATGCTCCTACGGCTCTATAACATACCCCACTATGTGGTTTACCACAAGTTTCACAAAGTCGATCGACAACGCATTTACTGGTTTCTATTGAGTTTGATCGGATCGAGGTGGTTTCTGTCCAAAAGATCTATCTCTCTGACTTCTTACTATCTCTGCCGTATCCCCAAAGTTTTCCTCTTTCGGTGGGACCACTAGAACTCGTCTGTGACTTTCCCTCTTTTACGCCTTTTCTGATTTCTTTTTCTCAAGAGCCGCTTGATTCAATTCTTTCTAATTCTAGTGCTTGAGAAATAAGTTCGGAGAAGTTGTTATGTTTGAATCCGACCACTTGTAATCGATACTAGGCTTCAAGCCGGTTTCAAACCTCTTACATCTCTCCTCCTGGTAGAAAGTAGACTTCTTGCATAATGGCTTAGGCGGAAAAATTCTCTTTCATACTCACCACCGATCGCCCCCTGTTTGGACTTAGGAATTCTTGCACTTGGTCTACATAAGCATCGAGGACATATTTTTGCTGAATTCCTGAGGAAGTCATTCCATGTTAGCACTGCAGGTTCTATCGGTGTGGGGATGGTTTTCCACCATCATAAGCATCTCCTGTAGTAAGGATCCGAGTACTCAAATCGAGCTCTTACGTACAATGCAACTTCTTGAATACCCTATCCATCCTCTCTAACCATTGTTCGACTTCTAGAGGATCTCTGTCCCTTAAACTCAGAGCCCCATACTTCATCAATTTGTCATATTGTCTAGCGTAAGACCGTGGTTGTACCACCGAGTCTGTATTGGGGCTTGAGTAGGCACATTACCATCCATTTGTTGGAACATTGCACCGTCTGCTTTGAGCGAGAAGCAGAACAGCATGCTGCAGGGATGGTGCTCTTGAACCACGACATTATGTAGGCATGGGGCATCCCCTTGCACCTCACCTCTATCGATTGATCATTGAACGATCACCCTCTTCCATAGTCAATTCGAGGATTTTAGACCTCTTGTACAATAATACAAGGAGATTTCCTCCCGTTAGTGCATATTTATAATGTAATGTATTGTATGTATCAAACAATGATATTGAGCAGGTTATCGTGAAGAAAGAATATTCAAATAACATGTGAAAGCAGAATTTAAAAACCAGGCTCGATACCACTAAAACATGTCACACCCTACCCCTCGTAAGGCATAACATGATCCCGTAGTATACCTAATGAATTACCAACTCCGTCTCATCGATAATCCATTATTTACACTACAAGGGTTTTTAAAAAATTTTCTTACTTCTTGTACCGTGGTTAGCACTATTTACAGTTTTGAAAGACTTTGGTGAAATGTAGAGAAACAACTACCTCATTTGATTTATTTGGAATATCTGTAAAAATTTTGGCAAGGTGCCATTTGTATTTTGGACAAAGCAGTTCTTGAGAAAACTCAGTAAAAGCACTTCAATATATTTTCAAATCTCAACTCCAACATTTTTATCAACACAACACATTTCTCAAGTCAAATCCACAGTGATTTTCAATGACTAAGATACAAAATTATAACACTATTTTTACAAGCCAAATAAGTCATAATTATTTTACAACTTTCTTTGTACAACTTAAATTTACAAATGCTCAAAACCAAGAACAAAATATACATACAGTGAATATACATTCTGATTACAAAATGCCACATGTGGTATACTCACTATACCCAAAATCTCTCATTGGCGATACTAGCGACCTAGCTCTTTCACTGTCTGTCTCTACTGCGACGGCAATATAAAGCTATCACGAGACAATGTCTCGATGGTGCACAACATTTACCAAATACAAATTTTAAATCACAATTCATAAATCATATCAATAGTGGATACTTAAAACCATAGTTAAATTCAGACAATAAATGTCAACAAGAATTTAAACTCCATTTGTTAATATCACAATAATTTTCAATAAGTCGATCATGGTTGAATTCAATAGACAGTATATGTCAATAAGAGTTTAAATCAATTTCACAATCTCACATTACATAATAACACAATTCGATCAAATAACTGAAGAATACAGTGTTGCCAATCTATAACACAATTTAGGCCATGACACAATTTTTCCATATATGCCGTGTTGTACACCACGACAAGACATGCTCACCCCAATAATCGAAATCAATGAGGGAGGAAGCTAGCTATATAATGAGTACTCATCCACACTCACCTCGGTGGCAAGTCAAAGAGGGAGGAACATAATCATACTCACCCCAGACTGATAAGTCAAAGAGGGAGGAATAATCACACTCACCCCATTAATGGAGGAGGAACATAGTATCAGTGTCATGCCAATTGTGAGTCAAAATAATTTCAAACATTTTATTCAAATGATCCGTAAGAATCCAATAAATTTCCAAAGTTTTAATTTCATTCACAAAATGGCAACACAATTCGTAATTCACTTCAATTTCCACAAAACCATTTACGATTGCTTTTCAATCAATAAGTATCCATCAATATCATTCAAACAATTTTTCACAGTTTCAAACCATTCACAATGTTTTTCAATCAATAAGTGTCCATCAAACACATTTCCACAATTTAAAACAATAATATACAAATAGTCAATATTTATTTCAATTGAAAAATTCAAGAGAAATAGTTGTTGTGCACAAACACAATTTAAAACAATAATATACAAATATTCAATATTTATTTCAATTGAAAATTTCAAAAGCAATAGCCGTTGTGCACAAACACAATTTAAAACAATAATATACAATTAATCATATGAAATATTATTCAGAACAAAATCAGTTGAAAACTAGTTGTGCACAAACCTCTGATGACTGTCCCCCTGATCTGGACTCAGTGTTTCCTTCCCTTTTCCTGAGTCTTTGGTAGCGAAACACAATTTAAAGTGTTTCAGTAATAATTTAAACTGTCTCTATCGATGGTGTTTGGTAAATAATGCATTGAACTCAATTATTCACTTAATCACCTAATATACCGACCCTCGTTGTGTTTTAGGTAAATTAGGTTTTAGTGTCGTTAATATGTCACATTCGATAGGGTTTTAGGTTCGGTATGTTTTACCAAAGTCATTCCTTGTTTTAGTCATTTTAAATGCAATTTGCTGGATTTCGGGACACTGGTTTGACCTAACCGGACAATCAGTTCCCTCGGTTTTCGAGTCTCGGTCGAAACTACAAACTTGTAGATCTAGGTCTTATTGCACGCGGGGCAAAATTTCAGGTCAATCCGAGTTAAGTAGACCAAGTTATGGTCATTATACTATTGCTGGTCAAATGGCATCAATTAGGTCATTTTTTTGGTCAATTTGGTCAACTTTGGTTCGGCCAGTTTTGGACCAGAACTTGTGCAAGCTTTTTGACTTGCTTCTGGTCATTTCTGGGTTTTGGTGTCTTCATAAGACTTGTAGGTATGGGTCTTAACTATTCATGGTTAAAATTTCAGGTCAATTGGACCTGTTTTGAGTGAGTTATGGCCTAAATACTCACTGCTGCCCAAATGGTCAGTTTTTAGGTCTCAAGTGTACCTAATCCGAATTGGTCATTTTTCACATCAACTTGCAAGCAGAATTTTGGTATGGTTTCTCAATGAAAGTTGGCACATTTTGTGCCTAGTTTCACCTCAAATTGGTCTCATACCAATTGAGGTTACACATTTCAGGTTATGGGCTAAAATGTACACTGCCCTCAATATTCATTTCACACCCCACTTCAAACACACATATACCTTACAATTTGGTTCACTTCCTTACCAATCTGTTTTGGTACATTAACCACAGTATAATCTACTTTACATTAACATTATTTTGGGCAGATTACCATTACCCTCAACACACCAAATATAATTCACATTTACAATATCTCAATACCATTACATACACACCTAAACACCACTAATTCTCACATACACTTTACACAATAATTTCATACACATATCCTTCATTCCTTAATGCCACAATTCTGCCAACACTCCCATGAATATACACATTTATTCAAGTGTCCCCAAGGCTGCCCAAATTTGTCCTTCAACATCAAAGTGCTGTCCAAGATTACCAATTCCCATCCAAGTGCATAAATCACCATATAAACATGAAATAATTCACTAGGTTATTAATTTACCATGATCAACATTATTTCTCATCAATTATATGCATAATAAATCATCAAATGTGTGACCCCATGGCTGTCCAAAAATGGCTATCTCAATAACTATTTAAACTTCAAAATTTCCTTCACAAAACCAACACCCATAACATGCACACAAAACTTAACAAAGCTATCTTCAAAATTATGAACTTACCTTATGCTTGGAGTTTGTTAAACCTTGCTTAAACTTCTCAAATTTAGTATCAAACTCTTCCTTGTGATGAGTAGACAAAGTTTCATGAAGGAACTTAAGAGATTGGAGTTGAAAATGGAGAGTTAAGAGAGCTTGCATGAGAAATGGCCATGGTTTTTCCTCTCACCTTCATTCACGGCAATGTTGAGATCACTTTGAGGAAGATGAAGTTCAGCTGATTTAGTGGAGTTACAGCTGCCCTATTATATGTTTATTTTATGCATTAGTGGTCCACTCACAATTTTAATCATATTTTAAGCTAAACTTTCATTTAATCCCACATTAAACCCTTGATTTTAGCTATTTACTTTAGGTACCACCAAATTAATTTTTTATTTTATTTTCTAAGTGTAATATTATTTATTTTTAATGGACATTTAGGTCAAAAGACACTTCGGGACGTCAAATGACCATAATGCCCCTGTTCGGGTTACGTTCCCGATTTTTCGGTATAACCGGGTTTTGTCTGTTTTTCGATTTCTAACTTTTCTTTGTACTAATTATTTAATTTTTCTTTGATCTTTCATTATTTTATGTCTCTTCCCTCATGTCAAAGTGTAGTTCTAGGCATCCTAGCTGTCCGGACAACACTGGTCACCGGAGCAGTAGAACGCACTACCGAACTTTGGGGTGTTACATAAACAACATATTAAAACTCTTTTAATATGTTTTTGGATCTGTATTTGCCATTTAAGATTTTAAAATTAATCAGATTAATTTTAGAACCCTAGATTAAATCAAGAACGATTACACTAACCTCTTGATGCACTGCAGCGTGTCTGCGCCTTTGAGATTCGTCTTCAGGACACCAGATGTTGTCCCTCTAGCTTGTCCACACCAAGAACACCTATAGCAGCCCTTGAACAGCTTCTAAAGCCTTTTCTATTAATTAGAAATTCAAGTTCTACCTTTTAAAAGATTAAAGATGTAAACAGGACACTAGAAACAATTTCTAGTGTTCTTAATTCAAGAGATTGAAGGCTAATCTCTTTGAATTGATGAGAGATGAAGAAGAATAGAGGGAGGGCTGCTGGTTGTATTTTGTTTTCTCATAACAACACTTAAATAGCTAGGTTAACACATTAAACCCTTGCCACATGTCACCCTTTGATTAGCTCTAGGTTTAAGTGACCCAATCACATTGTGCCAAGTGTCAAACCTATATTTAATCTTGATTTTAATAATCTTACATGATTAAAAAACATTTGACAAGCTTATGTGTTATGTCATGTGTCACCATCTCATGATGCCACATGTCACACTGCAAAATGACCAAAATGCCCCTGTGTCTTAATTTTGAGTTCTTAACCCAAAATAATTATTTTTCTTCATCTAATTAATTTATATCAAATATAAATTAATTAATTAATCTCTATTAATTAATTTCTCATTAATTAAATTCATATTTAAACACTTTAAATATAAATTTAACTTATACTATACATCCAATAATCTAGATTTGGTTTCAAGTCATGCTAGGGACTTTGCAATTTAATTGCAAACCAAACCTATTTAATTAATCAATTAAACTCTTTAATTAATTAATTAAATCATATTTAAATAAGTGATAACTTGTGTATGTGTGTGACTTACTAGGCTCATCACTAATTGGCAATGAGACATGATATCAACTCTTAATATCATCGAACTCTTTCTTACCATAAATGATTTCTCTAAATCATTTTATGAATCTCATAGACCATGGTTAACACCTAGCATAGCATGCCATGGCCACCCAATTAGTAATAAGGTTTACCTTAAATGAACCTATATTAATATGTTACCATGCACTAGAATCTCTGCATTACAAAATCCCAACTCAAGCCGGAGTCATGGTTTATGACAAACTCCAGTTGCTATGAATATTATGTTCTCTTTTAATTCCAGTTCTTGATTAAAAGATTTTCTCATCGAAACTCTTTTACGAATAAATCTATCTGTCTGGCCAGAACTTGAAACATCAAGAACAATTAAATGAAGATAGGATTTTATCTCTATTTACTTAGAGGAACAGATTCCATCTTGATCAACACCTACCTCCATATATAACTAGTAGAGCCAACACATGCCCATATACCCATACAGTACAAGTATGAAAGCAGTATCAAACTCAAAATACCTATATACAAGATAACTGTGCTATCTCAGGTCTAAAGATTATATGCACTGATATGATTTATGACAAAACATTGACAAGAGTAAACTCTATGTGCTTGTCATAAGTGTCACTGGTTCGGCCTACTTATCATTTATAAGTGCCTATCATGTTTGTTATATGGCATGAGACTCACCATTCCATCTTATTTATATCTCATATAAATAACTTGGGAACAAACATGAATACAATCTTTCTGGATAAGTCATGTCCTTATTATGAAGTATCCTCGATTGTGAACCTATTTATGATACTTTGTGCTAGAAATATTGTCACTCATATTCTTAACAACTTAAGAATAATATTTCTAACAAAATATCAATGGACCTTTTCTATTACCCATAAATATATTATGTAAACGGAAAAGTGGAAATGCCTTTTATTATTAAAATATGTACAAGATACATACTAAATGATATGCTCTAGGGCATACTACTAACACAAACTGCCACAATGGTACACCTACATTCCATCACTTTCCAACCTTTAAATCTCATTTTACATTTACATATACTACGTATACATCACCCAAATAATTTCCTACACAATATACATTTAATCAATCATTTAATTCATCATTTACAAGCACAATTAAACTGCCTTCAAGGTGTTTCCATGGCGCCAAAAGTGCACATTCCCATTCAACATCAAAACTCAAAAATTCCTCCATAAATCAAATACCCATAACATGCTTACAAACTTTAACAAAGCAATATTCAAAAACACAAACTTACCACTTTGGAAATTCTTCAAAACTCCACAAAAACTTTCCTTTCTTGCTGCCTATCAACTGTCCAAGTGGTGTAGAACAATTTTTGTGAAGGAAGCTAGTGGAAAAATGGCTTGGATCATAGGTGGACTTGAGCTTAATGGTGGACGGCC
This sequence comes from Hevea brasiliensis, assembly GCF_030052815.1. Taxonomy (NCBI): domain Eukaryota; kingdom Viridiplantae; phylum Streptophyta; class Magnoliopsida; order Malpighiales; family Euphorbiaceae; genus Hevea; species Hevea brasiliensis. Next base: position 70,577 of record NW_026614774.1, read on the forward strand.
ATGGAATTTTCCATGGAAGAAAGGATGCGGCCAAGAAGAAAATGAAATGAGGAAGAAGAAGGCAAGGGTTCTACACCTGTCCCACTTCAGTTCTTAAGTGTCCAAATGAAATTTTAGTGGAGCACTAACTAACTTAATATAATTGTTTATTTAAAGTTTGGTGAAGATATTGACATCACAAGGAAGATATTGACACCAAATTTGAGAAGTTTGGTGAAGGTTTAGCAAGTTACAATTAAAGGTAAGTTTACATTTTTGAGAATTCCTTTGTTAAACTTTATGTTCATGTTATGGGTGTTAGTTTTGTGAAGGAAATTTTAAAGTTTAAATAGTTATTGAGATAGCCATTTTTGGACAGCCATGGGGTCACGCATTTAATGATTTATTATGCATATAATTGATGAGAAATAATGTTGATCTTGGTGATTTAATATCCTAGTGAATTATTTCACATATATATGGTGATTTATGCACTTGGATGGGAATTGGTAAATTGTAGGGCACTTTGATGTTGAAGGACAATTTTCGGCAGCTTGGGAACACTTGAGTAAATGTATGTATTCATGGAAGTGTAGGCAGAATATTGACCTAGAAGGATTGATGGATATGTATGTAGATTGATATTGTAAAGTGTATGTAAGATTTGTAATGGTTAGGTGTGTATGTAATGGTACTTAGAATTTGTAAATGTGAATTATATTTGGTGTGTTGAGGGTAATTGTAATCTGCCCAAATTAATGTTAATGTAAAGTAGAATATGCTTTTGGTAATGTACCAAAACAGATTGGCAGGGAAGTGAACAAATTGCAAGGTAAATGTGTGTGATTGATGTGTGTTAAGCAAAGTAACCAAGGGCAGTGTACATTTTAGCTAATAAGTTTAAATGTGTAACCTCAATTGGTATGAGACCAATTGGAGGTGGAACTAGGAACAAAATGTGCCAACTTTCATTGAGAAAACATACCAAAATTCTGCTTGCAAGGTGACCTAAGAAAATGACCAATTCGGATTAGGTGCAATTAGGACCTGAAAAATGACCAATTGGGCAGCAGTGAGTGTTTAGGCCATAACTCACTCAAAACAGGTCCAATTGACCTGAAATTTTAACCATGAATAGTTAAGACCCATACCTACAAGTCTTATGAAGACACCAAAGCCCAGAAATGACCATAATCAAGTCAAACAACTTGCACAAGTTCGGGTCCAAAAACTGGCCGAACCAGAGTTGACCAAATTGACCCAAAATTGACCTAATTTGATACCAATTGACCAGCAATAGTGTAATGACCATAACTTGGTCTACTTAACTCGGATTGACCTAAAATTTTGCACCGCGGTCCATAAGACCTAGATCTACAAGTTTGTAGTTTCGACCAAGACCAAAACCGAGGAACTAGTTCGTCCGGCTAGGTCAATCGTGTGTCTCGGAATCAAGCATTTTTCTTTAAAATGCACTAAACAATAATATTACTTTGGTAAAGCGTACCTAACCTTAAACCATATCGAATGTGACATATTAACGACACTAAAACCTAATTTACCTAAAAGCGCAATGAGGGTCGGTATATTAGGTGATTAAGTGAATAATTGAGTTCGATTGCATTATTTACCAAACACCATCGATAGAGACAGTTTAATTTAGTCTTTGAAACACTTCAAATTGTGTTTCTCGATTAACAAGGACTCAAAAAAGGAAGGAAACACGAGTCGGACAGGGACGATCATCGAGGTTTGTGCACAACGGCTATTTCTTTTGAATTTTTCAATTGAAATAAATTATGACTATTTGTATATTATTGTTTTAAATTGTGGAAATGTGTTTGGTGGACACTTATTGATTGAAAAACATTGTGAATGGTTTGAAACAGAAAAATTGTTTGAATGATATTGATGGATACTTATTGATTGAAAAGCATAAATGGTTTTTGTGGAAATTGAAGTGAATTACGAATTGTGTTACCATTTTGTGAATGAAATTATAACTTTGGAAATTTATTGGATTCTTACAGATCAATTGAATAAAATGTTTGGTATTGTTTTGACTCACAATTTGCATGACAGGGATATTATGTTCCTCCTCCATTAATGGGGTGAGTGTGATTATTCCTCCCTTTTTGACTTATCAGTCTGGGGTGAGTATGATTATGTTCCTCCCTCTTTGACTTCCCGATCGAGGTGAGTATGGATGAGTACTCATTAGATAGCTAGCTTCCTCCTCATTGATTTCGATTTTTGGGGTGAGTATGTCTTGTCGATGTGTACAACACGGCATATATGGAAAAATTTGTGTCATGACCTAAATTGTGTTATTGATTGGCAACATTGTATTGTTCAATTATTTGATCGAATGGTGTTATTGATTTGCAAAACGATATTATTCAGTTATTTGATCAATTGTGTTATTGATTTGCAAAACGATATATTCAGTTATTTGATCAATTGTGTTATTGATTTGCAAAACGATATTATTCAGTTATTTGATTGAATTGTGTTATTGATTTGCAAAATGATATTATTCGATTATTTGATCGAATTCTATTGATTTGCAAAAGGTTTTATTCAGTTATTTGATCAAATTGTGCATGAATTGGCAATACGGTATTCTTAAACTATTTGACTAAATTGTGTTATTATGAATTTTGATAATTTGTGAATTGGAGTTTAAATTCCTTATGACATTCATTGTCTTGAATTTAACTATGGTTTTAAGTATCCACTATTGATATGATTTATGAATTGTGAATTAAAATTGTATTTGGTTAATGTTGTGCACCACTGAGACATTGTCTCAAATGATAGCTTTATTCTTTATCGCGGTAGAGAGACAGACAGGCGTGAGACTAGGTCGCTAATACATCTAGTGAGGATTACAGTATAATGAGTATACCAATATTTTGCATTTTGTATCAGTAATGTATGACACTATATGTACATTTTGTTTTTGGTTTTGAGCAGTTGTAAATTCAAATTGTACCTTGAAGTTGTAAATTTATTATGAGTTATTTGACTTATAAAAATTGTATTATATTTCCTTATCTCAGACTTTGAAAAATTTCTATGGAATTGAGTTGAGAAATGTGTTGTATTGAGAAAAATGTTGGAGTTGAGATTTGGAAAATAATTGAAGTGCTTTTTACAGGTTTTCTGAAGAACTGTTTTGTCCAAAATACAAATGGCACCTTGCCAAAATTTTTACAGATATTCCAAATAAATCAAATGAGTTAGTTGTTTCACTTCAGTTCACCAAAGTCTTTAACACCTGTAAATAGTGCTCACCACTGTAAAAGAAGTAAGAAAAGTTTTTAAAATCCCTTGTAGTGTATTTAATGGGTTATCAGTAGACGGAGTTGGTAATTCATCAGGTATACTACGGGATCATGTCATGCCTTACAGAGGGCTAGGGTGTGACAATTATATTGTGATTTATGCTCACTAAAAGGATTGTGATATTATTTTATATCTCACTATAGATGCTTGACTCGGTTATTACCCGTCTCTCTCATTTGTTGAGAAGATAATAGAGTTAGTTGTGTTTTGATTACCATGGTACGTGCACAGGCTTAGATTTTCCTCTAATTTGAGGTTAGATCTAAGTTTTTTTTTTATCGTTATGGCCCTTGCGGAAGATTCATTATTGTGATGGTACTGTGCATGATGATTCGATCTCCCCGACCATAGGGAGTTAGAATCTGATTCGACCTCCCTGACCATAGGGAGTTAGAATCACATCGAATATGGCCCTTTCGGATTAGTCTTGCATAGTTAGTGAGATAAGAATAATTTTTGAGATACAACATGGTTTTTGTGTAACACCCCCGTTGCATAGCCTGGTAGATTTCACTTTTCCGGTGACCGGTGTCGGTCTGAACAATTAATGGGATTAATGCCACACTTAAGACAACTTGAGAAGCCATAAACACAAATAATTAGTAATGTTTAATTAGTTAACTATAAATAAGAAAAACAGAACATAAAAGGTTAAACGAGCCGAGAGTCACAGCGATGAGTGACCTTCTCGGGAATGACTGCGAAGTCGTTTTAAACTCAAATTTCGAACCGTAAAATGTGACGCTGCGGTCCTTAGGACCATTATAAACACAGTGGAAAAGAGAAAATCACGAAAAAGAACTGTTAAGCCAGTCAAATAATTAGGTCAGGGAGCTGGAAGAAATATTGGATTATTTGCAAACCGGGATGAATCGGCGAGGGGCAATTTGGTCAATTGACCCTGTGAGCTGACTCCTGATCTAACTTTCAAATAAAATCAGAGAAAAGAAAACTTTGGGATCGAGAATTAAATTAAAGAACTAATAGAAAAATAAATAGAAAAAAAAAAGAAGAAGATGGAAAAGTCAAAGGGATGACATCATGCATGATGTCATAAAGGCTTCATTTATTTATTTTATTAAATGGGATTTTGTGGTCTTCCATCAACTAAAATAAATAAAGGAAAGAAATGAAAAAAAAAAATCAATTTTGGCCTTCTTTTCCCTTGGTTGCCGTTTCACTTTCATCTTCCCTCTCCCTCACACAAAATCTCCATTGAAGCCACCTAAAGCTTCCTTTAAACCCTAAATCTTGCCATGAAATCTTTACATTCCATAACAAAAACTTGTGTTTGAACTTTGATAAGAAGTTTGGGAGTAAATAAATCAAGCAAAGTTGAAGAATTGGATAGACAAATTCTGCTCACTTAAGGTAAGCTAATCCAACCTTTCTTTTTAGTATATATATGATGGATTTAGGGTAGAAATGAATGAGATTTTATGAAGAAATTGAAAAATATTGCATGATTAGGAAGAGAGGGAATTTCAGCCAGCATTGTGAAGAGTGTAATTTGCATGGCTTGATTGGCTTGGATAGGAATATGAACCTTAATGAGTTAAGTGATGATAGTTAAGGGCATTGAAATGGTTAAATGCAAGAGTTAGTGAGATTAGGGTTTCAATGCTAGGGTTTACGAACCAAAATTTGGAGAAATGCATAAATGGCATGTTTAACCTATTGTGAAATGAAATAATGGTCAATTATGACCAAATAAGTTGTGTGGGAATTGTTGGAATAAAAATCAAATTCGTAGGTCCAATGGTCATGCTGCTGGCAGCATGACCAAACCTACTTTGAAGGACCAAAACTCAAATTTTACAAGCCTAATGGATATGCCACCAATTGGAGATGAAACTAAACATAAAAGAGCACAATTTTCATTAAGGAACCATGGCCAAAAACTGACCAAAACTTGGTGAAACAATTGACCAAAGTGAAATGATAGCAGGCTGCCACTGCACTAAACTGACCAAATGAACAGTAACTGTTCATTTGGTTATAACTCGAGTTAGACAGGTCAAATTGACCTGATATTTGGCCAGGGGTTAGAGGAGATATAGATCTAAAACTTTCATGAAGAACATCACCCCAAATTATGCCATTAACCCATTCAAATTATTGAGCAAAGTTGAGTTATCAAACCTGCAACTCTGCAGATTTTCATTTGGGCAGTAATGTTTGGATAGCTATAACTCTCTCTAAAAAACTCAGATTTAGGCGATTCTTGAACTGATGGAAACCTAAGACATAGTAGAACATTTCATATGAAGAAAGTGAGACTAAATTATGAACTTAACTTGATCAAATTATTGACCAAAGTTGGATCAAAATCTGCCAGAACCCAAAATTGCAGCATGAACAGTGCACGAGAATAGTAAATTATTTTGGCCATAACTTGAGCTACAAAACTCCGATTGAGGTGATCCAAAAATGAGAATACACTAAAGACAATAAGGAACATTTTCTATGCAGGAAGTTTTGTTAAATTTCAAAAGTAGATCGACCAATGGAATAGTGTAACTTCGGAGAACCAAAACCGAAAATTGGCAATTTTGCCAAAATGACCTAAGCTTTAAACAAATGACCAAAACCAACAAGTTCAATGACCAAAATGTGGTATGTGGGTGAAGTTAGAGTTCCCATACCTAGTAAGCCTTAAAAAGTCAACTATTTGATTGGAATAGTGTAGTGAATAGTAACCCAAAACACAAAATTTCGAGAACGTCGAATTTAACACGTTAGAGCTAGGTAAATGTGGAGCTAAGTTTATTTTGGATTTATTTTAAGTTCTAGTACTGAAACATTGTAAAATTGCGTGTTTCAGTGGAAAAGAATACCGGGACAGAACCCGAGGAGTAGAGTCAAGGCCAACAGGCGACTCGTTTGAGGTTTGTGCACAACATATACTTTTATAATCATCTTTTGCATATCGTTTTGAATAATGTGAAATATTGGATTATGGCATTCTTATGATATTTGATCTAAATTGTTGAAAGTTATTATGTATATTTGAAAAGACAATGTTTAGCAAATTGTTAAGATAAGTTTTGAAACCACAGTGTCATGACCACATATTTGAACACCTCACTAGCACGACTAGTGGGGGTAATTAGTTTCGAATTTTGATTCCTTCTCTGGAGAAGTGTTGAGGTGTGCCAGTAGAAGAGGATGTGAATGGATATCCATATATTTGAGCTAGCTAGCCTTGTGATATGATTTCTCTTTAGCCTCTGGCTATTGAGATTCATGTGATTTCTCTTAGCCTCTGGCTATTGAGATTCTATTTGTTTCGAATGGCATGATCTAACTGTGGGTTTTATGAGATGTGTTTTGATACTTCGAAATGAACTTGGTTTGCATTAAAATTTCATAATTCATGTTTTGTGTTTAATGCTCATGCTTAGTCAAATTTTTTAACAAATGTGATTTAGATTCTGCATAAAGATTATTTTAGTATGTTGTGCACCACTGAGTCCTAGTACTCAGTGATAGCTTCTATTGCTGTCGCAGATACAGAGACTAGAGGAGCAGCAGATTGAGCTGGTGAGGTGTGAGGAGCTATCAGCTTAAAGCCTTCGGGTATAATTTATATCCTAACTGTAAATCTTTCTTTTGATGTATATATTGCACATATATGTATGGACATGTAAAAATGAGTCTTGAGCAGTTTGTATAAAAATTGTATAAAGTTGTAATATATATATTGTAGTTTGAAATTCTCTTAATGTAAATTTTGTAATAATGTATCTAAATTTTTTTGTTTCTAATGAAATATGAGTACAACTATTTTATTTAATTTAAATGAAATGTATTGCTAGTATGCTGAGGATTATTGAATTTTGAACTTGAGAAATTTATTGAAATGATTGTGAAATTGATTGAGTTTGATTGTGAAATCGAAGTAGTGGTTGAGAAAAACTTTTAGAAGTGCTTTTTACAGGTATTTGAAGAACTGTTTTCTCAAAATACAGAGGGAACTCTGTCAAAATTTTTATAAAATTTGCGTAAAAATAAAATGAGCCAAAAATATTAACTAGTTTTAATTTTAACTACTTATTAGAAAATGCTCACCACTTACCAAAAGTAAGAAATTTGTTTTAAAATCCCTTGTAGGGTGCTTAATGATTTATCGGTAGGTGAAGTTCGGTAGTTCATTAAGTATTCTACGGGATCATGTTATGCCTTACAGAAGGGTAAGGTGTGACATTTTGAGACACAGAATGTTTTTGAATGGTAAAGAATTGTGATTTCAATTATGATTTATGTATAATTGATTTTGTGGGAATTACCTAAATGGTTAGTTATGATTTGATAAATTGAATTTCATGATCGAAGTCATTTTATACAAATGATTCACATTATTGGCAATGAATATTTTGAGTTTTGGAATTTGATGAGTATTCAGATTTCCAAATTATTTACTGTAAATTTTGTCAATGTATATTGTACTATGTTTTAAATTATAGTTGTGCACCACTGAGTTCACCACTCAGCGATAGCTTTGTATGCTGTCGCAGGTAAGAAGAGCATAGAGCAGTGAGTAAGTTTCTTTGAAGACACATTCAAATTTGCTCCAGGTATATCATAGGTATACCCATGTACATAGGTTTTGATGTATGCATGTAATAATATGTATGTAAATTATTTGAGCAGCTGTATAAAAACTCTTGTAAAATATTTTGGTATGTAATTAAATGTAAATTATTGTAAATGTAAATTTGAGATTTCATTTACTTGAATAGTTTTGTAATATAAATTTTGAGTCTTATAATCAATGAAATATTTCTTCATGATGAGATTAGTTTGAAAATGAATTGATTGTTTATTGAGAATTGAATTGTGAATTGAAATAAAGTTTATTGGAGTTGTATTTGAGAAAACATATTGGGAGCATTTTCTTTTGCAGGATTGAAGAACTGTTTTCTCAAAAAACAGCTGGCACTTTGCCGAAGTTTAAAAAAAAATAAAATTATAACACCAGATTTTAATCTATGACTTAAATTTCCCGAAAATTGTTTTAAAATCCCTTGTAGTATATTTAAGGGATTATCGGTAGGAGAAGTACGGTAATTCATTAGGTATACTACAGGATCATGTTACATCTTATAGGGGAGTAGGGTGTGACATGTTTTGTGATATCAGAATAATGGTTTTAAAGTAAATTTTGAAATGTGAATTTGAAATCTTTTTGTTGGTAACTACAATTGCTCAAATGTTTGATACATATAGTACATTTACATCATAAATATGAACTAATGGAGAGGAATCTCCTTATGTTGGTTGTACAGGAATAGAAAATCCTATGAAAAGATATAAAAGAGAAGAATAAGACAATAGAACAGTCCTTGATGGCAGAAGTACAAGTTGAGGCCCCAGCTCCACAAAGTGTCGAAGGCCCGACTGTACCAGTTTTACCAGTACAAATTACTACACAAATGGCCCAGCAAATGGCCACTTTCTTCCAACAAATGGCTGATAATCTGTCAGCCCAAGCCCAAGTACAGACCCAACCCCCACAAGGGCAGTGTGAAATAGAGAAGAGGGAGAAATCTACGGGTCAGAGCTCGAGCAGTTATTTGAGGAAGAGAAAAGAATTTGAGGAACCTCGAGATCAAGGATACGATAGAGGCAGATCATCAGGGCAGAGAACATCAAGATCTAGTCGTCGAACAACCAGAAGTTCCTATTCTGCCCGTTTCTGCCATGTTTGTGGTAAGCTACATGGAGGTATTTATCGAAGGGCCTCTGGAGCCTGCTACAATTGTGGAAAACATGGACACTTTGTTAAAGATTGTACTAGAGCACCTCGATCTGCTTTCCCGAGTTCACAGACCATCAGTCAGAGTCGAGATAGAAATATAGTTGGTACTCCTCACCACTATAACACAGTGAATCAACCTGAATATAGTAGTGCACCAGTCAGAGCGTCCACTATGTGCCAAGGAGAAAGAGCAAAAACTTCAGATGTAGCTGCTGGTAAGTTCTTAATTTTTGGAAGAAATAATTAGTTATTATTTGATCCCAGCACTACTTAGTTGTGTGTTAGTGTCAGAACTATATGTTCTGTTGTTATTCCTTTACATGGGAATGAATTTTGATGTATTACTGACTAGTCTTTTAGGATAATAACTATAATAACAAGTATGATTGACATTAATTTTGGAAGAATTGTTAGCTAAAAGTATTTTTTAACATACCATAAATTATAAAGCTAATTGGCATGCCTACTTAATGTAAGGCAAGAGGACCTAAAAGTAAGTTACAGTAATAGAATTGCTCTAGATGAGGGCAAAGATGTTACTGTTAGTAATTATTAATGGATATTGTAATCAGAATCGATTTAGGATATTAGTGGATTCGAGAAAGATAAGATGTTAGAAAACCTAGTCCATGAGGTTATAACGTAGTGACTATATAATGTTATCGATGTTTGTATTGTAAGCTGCAGATTATAGTACCAACACGGGATTATTTTATAGAGCTACGTGCTTCCTCGTGGTATAATAAATTAAGAATATTTGTAAGTAATCTATGAATTGATACAGTTGCACCCGAATAGAGTACTATTCGGAAATAAATGTGAAAATTTTAGTCGAAATTTAAAACTTGAACTAGCCTATCAACGACTACCTTTGGTAAGGTAGCTAGAGTCGATGACTCAATTATATTAATGTGAATTACCCGTACTACAAGAATTGCTATAAGTTTAGAGATATCAAGATTTACTTATCATCCTCAGACGGATGGACAGTCGAAACAAGTGATACAGGTAAATTTTGAAACTCGTTGAGTTTCTATAAATAATGAAATGAAATGATAATAATAACCTATAAAAATATACTGAGAACTTCTGTCCTTGAATCCGAGGGGAGATGGGACAGATACATCCCACTAACAGAATTTGTATACATTAATAAGTGTCAAGCTAGCATACAAGTGGCACCCTATGAAACATTGTAAGGGAACAGATAACTATGGATTTTGTGATGAGATTTCCGAGGACACAGAATAGTCAAGATGTAGTATAGGTCATAGTTATCAGACTAACCAAGTCTGCTCACTTTTTGCCAGTCCGGATGGACCATAGCCTGGAAAGATTGGCAAAATTATACATATATGAAATTGTAAAATTGCAAGGAGTGCGATGTCGATTGTATCATGAGAGATCCTAGGTTCACTTCTAGATTGCAGGGTAGTCCTCGAGAGAACCCTAAGAACTAGATTGAACTTCAGCACAGCATTCTACCCACAGACAGATGGCCAACCTGAAAGGGTTATTCAGATATTGGAGGATATGCTATGGGCTTATGTGATTGAGTTTTAAGGTAGTTGGGATATACACTTGCCTTTGATTGAGTTTGCTTATAACAACAGCTACCAATCAAGCATTGGAATGCCTCCATATGAAGCTTTGTATGGCAGAAAGTGCAGAACTCCCCTATGTTGGGATGAAGTTGGTGAAAGAAAATGATTGGGCCATAAATTGTTCAGCAGACACAGGAAAAGATCAAATTGATCAGAGATAGACTCAAGGCTGCGTCAGACCATCAGAAGTCTTATGTTGATCTGAAGAGAAGAGATATTAAATATGTAGTGGGTGATAAAGTATTCCTCAAAGTTTCTCCTTGGAAGAGGATTATGAGATTTGACAGAAAGGGGAAACTGAGTCCTCGTTTCATCGGACCATATGAGGTTCTGGAAAGAGTGGGTCCTTTGGCATTACCTCCGGAGTTAGTAAGGATACACAGTGTCTTCCATGTGTCCATGTTAAGGAGGTATAGATCAGACCCATCTCATGTACTATCAATTGAATAGATTGAGGTAAAATCCAGACCTCTCATATGAGGAAGAACCCATAGAAATTCTGGCTTATGAGGTAAAGCAGTTGAGGAATAAACAGAGACATCTGGTTAAAGTGCTGTGGAACCATCGTTCAGGCCAGGAAGCTACTTGGGAACGTGAAGAGGATATAAGGAGACAGCACCCACAACTGTTCAAAGACTAATGCCAGGTAAAATTTTGAGACAAAATTTATTTTAGGGGGGGAGAATTGTAATACCCCTATGTTCGGTGGTGCGTTCTACTGTTCCGGTGACCAGTGTTATCCGGACAGCTAGGATGCCTAGAACTACACTTTGATATGAGTGAGGAGACATAAAATAATGAAATACAAGAAAAGAAAATACAAGAAAAACAAAGGAAAAATAATAGCAAAGAAATGTAACCAAGTTAAGCGGTGAGAACCCTAGCGATGGTGATCAGGAAGTCACGGCGTGGACCGTTGACTAATACTGGATCATGAGGAACCCTGGAAAACATTTTGAAGACTTATAGAGACATCAATTGAAATATAAATGCCATTAGAAATATCAAAGAAAAATTAATTAATTAGTACAAAGAAAAGTGAGAAATCGAAAAACGGACAAAACCCGGTGTTACTGGAAAAATCGGGAATATAACCCGAATAGGGGCATTATGGTCATTTGACATCTCGAGTTGTCTTTTGATCTAAATGTCCATTAAAAATAAATGGTAATAAAGTTTGAAAATGCTATACAAAATGAAATATTATGTGTTGTATGAATAAGAAAAATTATGGGTTTAATGTGGAATAAATGAAAGTTAAACATTAACTTCAATTCTTTAATCACTTAATGGACCACTATGGGATATCTTAAGCATAAAAAAAAAACAGAATTGGTCCCACTCACAATCTGCAGCATTCTTTCTTCCTCAAATCCTCACTTTGCCGAATTCAAGCATCCACACAAACCACCATTGTTGGCCATGGAAGGACCTCCATGCAACCTTGATTAATTCACCTTTTCCACTTGATTCCTTCACTAAAGTTGTTCTACACAACATGGGCAGTAGATAGGCAGCAAGAAGACCAAGTTTTGGAGAGGTTTTGAAGAATTTCCAAAGTGGTAAGTTTGTATTTTTGGGTTATTGCTTCATTAAAGTTTGTAAGGATGTTATGGGTGTTTGATTTATGGAGAAATTTTTGAGGTTTGATGTTGAATGGGGATGTGTACTTTTGGCAGCCATGGAAACACCTTGAAGACAGTTTATTTTTGCTTGTAAATGGTGGATTAAAGCATTGATTAAATGTTTATGTGTGTAGGAAATCATTTGGGTGATGTATACTTAGTATATGTAAATGTGTATTGAAATTTGAATGCTTGGAAATTATGGGAATGTAATGCATGAAATGGCAGCCTGGTTTGGTGAACCATAAGGATGTTATTTCATGTTTGGATTATGAAATATTAATGTTGAATTGTGTTGGATGTTAGGGCAGTTTGAGTGTATATATGATGGTGTGAAGTTGGACATGAAAAAAGTGTTATGGTTAGGTGATTGAATTATTGTAAATTGAGTTGAAAAATTCTGCACTTTATGGTACATGTTGAATGTAATTGTAAGCTGCCAAAATGACCTATAATGTGTTGTGAATTATGTTTAGGTCATGATACAACCAGAATTGACTTGAATATTGAGTTTGGTAAGTGTTAGGAGTGATCCTTGATGTGTATGAAAGAAATGCAATAAGGCAGTTTGTGTTTCAGGCCTATAACTTTAAGTGTGTGGCTCTAATTGGTATGAGACCAATTGGAGTTGAAACTAGGCACAAAATGTGATAACTTTCATGAAGAAAGCTTGCCGAAATTCTGCTTGCAAGGTAGCTTAAAAAATGACTAAATCCGTATTAAGTGCAAATAAGGCCTGAAAATTGACCATTTGGGCAGCAGTTAGTGTTTAGGCCATAACTCACTCAAAACTGGTCCAATTGACCTGAAATTTTAACCATGAATGACCATAAGCAAGTCAGACAGCTTGCACAAGTTCGGGTCCAAAAACGGGCCGAACCTAAAATGACCCAAAATGACCTAAAGTGACCAATTTTGGTGCAATTTGACCAGCAATAGTAAAATGACCATAACTTGGTCTACATAACTCAGAATGACCAGAAATTTTGCCCCGCATTCCATAAGATATAGATCTACAAGTTTGTAGTTTTGACCTAAACCCGAAAACCAAGGGAACTAGGTCGTCCGGCTAGGTCAAACTAATATCCCGGAATCCAGTAAATTGCAAGAAAATGCAGTATACACGGAACTGAAATTGGTAACATGTACCAACCCTAAAAGACTATCGAATGTGACATGTTAGTAACATTAAAACCTAATTTACCTAGAATGCATCGAGGGTCGATATATTAGGTTGATTAAGCAAATAATAGCATTCAGTGAATTACTTATCAAGCATTATCGTTAGAGACAGTTTAATTTAGTACTGAAACACTTCAAATTGTGTTTCTCAGTTAACAAAGACTCAGGGAAGGGGAAGGAAATCAGTTAGAGCCAGAGAGCGATTATCTGAGATTTGTGCACAACTAGTTTTTAACTGATTTTGTTTTGAATATTTCATATGATTAAATGACATATTTTTCTTATGTATTATGTTTAACAAGCATTGGATTTAATTGAATGATTATTGAAGTTGTTATAGTATGTATGAATTTAGCTTTGTGAAATAGTATTTCGACAAGTATTAAGCATTGTTATGGATTGAATAAATTATGTTTTAGAAAATTGTGATAGAACATGTTTTGAATTGTGATGGTAATTTTCATGGAAAATGCAAATTTATGATTTGAATTGTGATGAGCATAAAAATTATTGGATATTGGAATTGAATTTGAATCGAATTATATTGTGATTTATGCTCACTAAAAGGATTGTGATATTGTTTTATATCTCACTATAGATGCTTGACTAGGTTATTACCCGTCTCTCTCATTTGTTGAGAAGACAATGGAGTTAGTTGTGTTTTGATTACCATGGTGCGTGCACATGCTTAGATTTTCCTCTGATTTGAGGTTAGATCTAAGTTTTTTTTTATCGTTATGGCCCATGCGGAAGATTCATTATTGTGATGGTACTGTGCATGATGATTCGACCTCCCCGACCATAGGGAGTTAGAATCTGATTCGACCTCCCCGACCATAGGGAGTTAGAATCACATCGAATATGGCCCTTTCGGATTAGTCTTGCATAGTTAGTGAGATAAGAATAATTTTTCAGATACAACATGGTCTTTGAGACACAAAATGTTTTTGAATGGTAAAGAATTGTGATTTAAAATATGATTTATATATAATTGATTTTGTTGGAATTACCTAAATTGTTAGTTATGATTTGATAAATTGAATTTCATGATCGAAGTCATTTTATACAAATGATTCACATTATTGGCGATGAATATTTTGAGTTTTGGAATTTGATGAGTATTCAGATTTCCAAATTATTTACTGTAAATTTTGTCAATGTACATTGTACTATGTTTTAAATTATAGTTGTGCACCACTGAGTTCACCACTCAGCGATAGCTTTGTATCTTTGTCATGAGTAAGAAGAGCATAGAGCAGTGGGTATGTTTCTTTGAGGACACATTCAAATCAGCTCCAGGTATATCATAGGTATACCCATGTACATAGGTTTTGATGTATGCATGTAATAATATGTATGTAAATTATTTGAGCAGTTGTATAAAACTCTTGTAAAATATTTTGGTATGAAATTAAATGTAAATTATTGTAAATGTAAATTTGAGATTTCATTTACTTGAATATTTTTGTAATATAAATTTTGAGTCTTATAATCAATGAAATATTTCTTCATGATGAGATTAGTTTGAAAATGAATTGATTGTTTGTTGAGAATTAAATTGTGAATTGAAATAAAGTTTATTGGAGTTGTATTTGAGAAAACATATTGGGAGCATTTTCTTTTGCATGATTGAAATCGCTTTCTCAAAATACAGTACACTTTGCAAAGTTTTAAAAAAATAAATTTATAATACCAGATTTTAATCTATGACTTAAATTTCCCAAAAATTATTTTAAAATCTCTTGTAGTATATTTAAGGGATTATCGGTAGGAGAAGTATGGTAATTCATTAGGTATACTACGGGATCATGTTACATCTTATAGGGGAGTTGGGTGTGACAGTATGTAACAAATAAGGACATTGAGCAATTGTACTTAGCAAAGAAAAGACACAAATTCACAAGTTAAAACATACTTTAAAAATTTGCTCAGATACCACTAAAACGTGCCACACCTTATCGCTCTGTAAGGCATAACATGATCCCATAGAATACCTAATGAACTATCAAACTTCACCTACCAATAACTCATTAAGTACCCTACAAGGGATTTTAAAATAATTTTCTTACTTTTTTAAAGTGGTGAGCATTTTCTAATAGGTATTAAAAATATTTAATTGGACTTTGAAAACTAGTTAGAATTTTTGTCTATTTTTATTTGTTCGTAAATTTTGGAAAAATTTCGGTAGAGTGCCGTCTGTATTTTAAGAAAATAGTTCTTTAAAAACCTGTAAAAACACTTCCAATGATTCTTTTTCATCAAAATCCATCACTACCACAACAAACTCAACATCAACTTTTCCCAAACTCTAAAATTCTAACATAATTCTCAATTCTAATATCATAAAAAATAACACTAAATAATTTCATTAAAGTAAAATCAATTTACATTCATCAGCCAAACTTTACATAAGCAAATCCAAAATAATATTATTACAAACTCTATACAACTGCTCATAACCAGTTTTTACATATACATACAGTTACATACACAAATATAAATATTACATTCAGGGTATAAATTTATACCTGACAAAACTTCAGGAAAGGTGGCTCTACGATCCTCAGCAGCTCACTCTACTGCTCCTCTAGTCTCTATATTTGCGACAGCAATAATAGCCATCACTGAGTACTATGACTCAATGGTGCACAACATACTAAAATAACCTTTATGCATAATTTAAATCATACTTATTCAAAAACTGAACTGAATATGAGCAATAAATACAAAACATGATTTATAAGCTTTTATTCTAAACAATTTAATTTCAAAAGTCTCAAACAAATTTCATAAAAATATATAGTTATACCATACCATTCGAAATAATCATCTCAATAGCTAGAGGCTTATGAGAAATCACATCACAAGGCTAGCTACTTCAAATATATGGATATCCAATCAATTTCTTCTTCTACTGGCACAAACCTCAACACTTTAGCTAGAGAAGGAATCAAAATTCGAAACTATTTCTTTTCACTAGTCATGCTAGTGAGGTATTCAAATATATAGTCATGACACTGTGGCTTCAAAACTATCTTAACAATTTACTAAACATTTATTGCCATTTCAAACACATACAAGTAAACTTTCAATAATTTAAGTCAAAAGCACAATACACATTTTGTAATATAAGTAATTCATTTCATGCACTTTGTAAGTGAATTTTAAATAATATTGATGTTGTGCACAAACCTTAAGCGAGTCACCTCTTGGCCTTGACTCAATGCCTCGGGTTCTTTCCTGGTATTCTTTTCAACTAAAACACACAGTTTCATAGTGTTTCAGTATCACAATTTATCATAAGTCCAAAAATGAATTCAAATCTACTTATACCTAACTTTAATATGCTAAACTTGACGTTCTTTAAAATTTGTATTTCGGGGTTACTATTCATGATACTATTCAAGTCAATTTGTTGACTTTCTAATACTTAATAGGTATGAGAATTCTAATTTCACCCACATACCACATTTTGGTTACCTAATTTGTTGGTTTTGATTCTTTTCTCATATCTTAAGTCTTTTAAGCACAAATTTTAAATTTTTAGTTTTGGTGTCCTGTTTTGTATATTTTGTTAGAAATTCTATTCTTAAGTTGTTAAGAATATGAGTGACAGTATTTCTAGTACAAACTATCATAAATAGGTTCACAATCGAGGATACTTCATAATAAGGACATGACTTATCCAGAAAGATTGTATTCATGTTTGCTCCCAAGTTATTTATATGAGATATAAATAAGATGGAATGGTGAGTCTCATGCCATATAACAAACATGATAGGCACTTATACATGATAAGTAGGCCGAACCAGTGACACTTATGACAAACACATGGAGTTTACTCTTGTCAATGCATTGTCATAAATCATATCGAGGCATCTAATCTTTAGACTGAGATAGCACAGTTATCTTGTACAGAGGTGTTTTGAGTTTGATACTACTTTCATACTTGTACTGTGTATGGGTATATGGGCATGTGTTGGCTCCTACTAGTTATATATGGAGGTAGGTGTTGATCAAGATGGAATCTGTTCCTCTAAGTAAATAGAGATAAAATCCTATGTTCATTTAATTATTCTTGATGTTTCAAGTTTCTGGCTAGGACAGATAGATTTATTCAGAAAGAGTTTCTGATGAGAAAATCTTTGTAATCAAGAACTGGAATTAAAAGAGAACATAATATTCATAGCAAATGGAGTTTGACATGTACCATGACTACAGCTTTAGTTGGGATTTTGTAACAGAGAGATTCTAATGCATGGTAACTTATGATTATAGGTTCATTTAAGGCAAACCTTATTACTAATCAAGAACTGGAATTAAAAGAGAACATAATATTCATAGCAAATGGAGTTTGACATAAACCATGACTACAACTTTAGTTGGGATTTTGTAACAGAGAGATTCTAGTGCATGGTAACTTATGATTATAGGTTCATTTAAGGCAAACCTTATTACTAATTGGGTGGCCATGGCATGCTATGCTAGGTGTTAGACATGGTCTATGAGGAGCCTAAAATGATTTAGAGAAATCATTTATGGTAAGAAAGAGTTCTGATAATATTAAGAGTTGATATCATATCTCATTGTCAATTAGTGATGAGCCTAGTAAGTCACACACATACACAAGTTATCACCGAGTTAAAAATGATTTAATTAATTAATTAAAGAGTTTAATTGATTAATTAAAGAGGTTTGGCTTGCAATTAGATTGCAAAGTCCCTAGCATGACTTGAAACCAAATATAGATTATTAGATATATATGGGTAAGTTAAATTTATATTTAAAGTGTTTAAATATGAATTTAATTAATGAGAAATTAATTAATAAAGATTAGTTAATTAATTTATATTTGATATAAATTGATTAGAAGAAGAGAAATAATTATTTTGGGTTGAGAACTCAAAATTAAGACACAGGGGCATTTTGGTCATTTCACAGGGTGACATGTGGCACCATGAGATGGTGACACATGGCACTACACATAAGCTTGCCAAATATTTTTTAATCATGTAAGATGATTAAAATTAAGATTAAATGTAGGTTTGACACTTGGCACAATGTGATTGGATCAATTAAACCTAGAACCAATGTGAGGGTGATATGTGGCAAGGGTTTTATGTATTGACCTATCTATAGAAGTGTTGTTATGAAAAGAAAACAAAACAACCTGTAGCTATTTTCCTTGGTGCCGCCACCCAAGACGCTCTCCCTTCTCTTCATCTTCTTCTCTCATCTATTCCAAGAGATTAGCAAAGAATCTCTTAAATTGAAAATACTATAAATTATTTCTACTGTCCTATTTATATCTTTAATCTCTTAAAAGGCAAAACTTGATTTTCTAATTAATAGAAAAAGGTTTAGAAGCTGTTCAAGGGCTGCCATAGGTGAACTTGGTGTGGACAAGCTAAAGGGACAACATCTGGTGTCCTGAAGATGCATCTGAAAGGCACAAATGCACTGCAGTGCATCAAGAGGTTAGTATATTTGTTCTTGATCTAATCTAGGGTTCTAAAATTAATCTGATTAATTTTTAAAATCTTAAATGGCAAATATAGATCCAAAAATATATTAAAAATGTTTTAATATGTTGTTTATCATTGAAATCAAATAGATAAAAATAAATCTTGCATGATGCATGTTACCCTAGGTGAAAATTTTTGAATTCAATGGTATAAACTTGTATTTTTCATGCTTCCGCTGCTTCAGACACCAAAATAAAAGAGTAGTAAGCTAGAAAAGAGACAATCTAAAGGAGTGATATCAAGCTTAAATATCCAAGTTTACCACCAACTTATCACAACTACCAGCAGTTCACACAATACACTAATAATTGCATCAACTTAGGATCACCAAGCAAACGAGTGTATTTTGATCTGAAATTTAGTAGGAAAATGCAGCCCAATACTGACTAATTGCTGTTAGAATTTCAGGCTTTTTATAACACCCTCATTTTCATAGTCCGACATCCTACTATTTTGACAGCTAATGTCTGCCCTGAAAAGTCAAAATGTCAATAACTACACTGTAATGATAGTGAGAAACTATAAAATAATGAAATATGTGATGAGAAAAATTAAGGAAAAATAAAAGAAATAAAAGGTGACTAAGGTAAACGAGCTAAACTCGTAGCGATGGCTGACCACACCCGGAAGTTACGGCGAGGATCGTTGACTAGCCCTGGACCGCGGGGAACCTAGGAAAATATTTTTGGGACATAATTAAAGGTTTACTGAGGTGTAATTGACATTAGAAATGTCAAAGAAAAATTAGTAAGTCAGTATAAAAGAAAAACGAAAATTAAAGAAGTCGGCGGGTCAAGGATTAAATCGGTGTTACTGAAGAAGTTTGAAATTAACCCGAAGAAGGGCATTTTGGTCATTTGACACCTAGAGTGGACTTTTGACTTAAATGTCCATGAAAAATAAGTGGTATTAAATTTAGAAATTCCCATGAAAAAAAAAAAGAAATGAAATTGAAATGCAATTAAAGGAATTATGGGGTTTAATTTAAATATTACATAGTTTAATTATTATATTAGTAAACTTTACTTAGTGGACACTAAGCGGCACTATATAAAGACACCTAAGGAGCAGAATTTTCCCACTCACTTCATCACTTTTATCAAGCACCTCTCCCATGGCTGAATTGAAGCTCTCAAGTGTCCTCCATGGACGTCCATGAAGCAAGCTCCATTTCCCTACCTTTAAGCCATTATTTCTTCAAGCTTCCTTCATGAAAAATGATCCTTACACCATGGGTAACCTATAGGCAGCAAAAAGGAAGAGTTTTGGTGAGGTTTAGCAAGCTCCAAATAAAGGTTAGTGCTTAATCTTTTCATTTTCCTTCACTAATCCTTGTGTTGAGCTTTGGTTAAGTTGAATTGCTAAGAAAAATTGAGGAAATGATTGAGTATTGGTGAACCTTAGTTTTGGCAGCCATGAAAATGCATGGTTAGTGACTTATTCTTATATTTATATGGATGGGAATTGAGGTTGATTAACTCAATGGAAGTTGTAGTAGGTTAATGTCCAAGTGTGTATATGTTTGTGCTTGAATTAAGGGTTTAATAGTGGGACTTTAATGCTTTAGTAAACTGCCATGTTAGGCAGCCTTAAATATCATGAATTTGTGTATGAGTTTATGAAATTTATCAATGAAATATGATGATGTTGAATGGTGGGCAGTTTGCGTAATTGCCATGGAAGTGTATGTGTGATATATGTGTTATTGTACATTGAATTTGAGTTGAAGTAAATGTTAAACATTAATGGTGTATTGTGTGCATTGAGCACTTGAGTGTTCTGCCCAAAATGCTTGCTGGAATGGTGTAATATATATAGAAGTGCCATGATTAAATGTTGAAGTATTGGGAGGAGTAGGATTGTCAAAATTGAAAGTGTGATATTCAAATGCAGGTTATGTATGTTGGCAGCACATAAATTAGGTCATAACTGCAAAACTATGAACCCAATTGGTATGAGGCCAATGGGGGGTGAAACTAGACACCAAATAGGCCAACTTTCATGTAGAAATGTTGCCAAAATTCATCCTAAAAACTGACCATAAAAATGACCAAATCCGGAATGGCAACCTTGCAAACCCAGATTTTTGACCATCTGAACAGTAAGTCATTAGGATGACCATAACTCACTCAAAACAGGTTCAATTGACCTGAAATTTTTACCATGGATAGCTTAGACATAGAGCTACAATTCTTATGAAGACACCAAAGCCATAAATGGCCAGAACCAAGTCAACTAGCTTGCACAAGTTCGGATACCAAAACTACCAGAACTAAAGGTGACCTAAAATTGACCAAATTTTGCACTAAAGGTGCAATCATTCGACTTTAGTAAATTGACCATATCTTGGTCTATACAACTCAGAATGACCTGAAATTTTGCCCAGAGTGCAATAAGACATAGAGCTACAATTCTTATGGAGACACCAAAGCCCAGAAATGGCCAGAACCAAGTTAAATAGCTTGCACAAATTCGGGTACCAAAACTGCCAGAACTAAAAGTGATCTAAAATTGACTAAATTTTGCACTAAAGGTATAATCTGTCCAGCTTTAGTGAATTAACCATATCTTGGTCTATACAACTCATAATGACTTGAAATTTTGCCCATAGTGCAATAAGACATAGAACTACAATTTTGCTTATTTGACCAGAAGCCAAAAACCAAGAGAAATAGGACTTTAAGCTAGACCAATCTAGCACACAAAAATTGAGAATTTGACATTTACGTACAATGATGCTTGAGGTAATTTGGCAATGAATGCCAACTTGTAAAAAGGGTAAATTGCATTATATTGACAGCATATTGAATTGTAAATTGTGACATGTCGATACTAGAATCAACTTATCCATGATGTATAAAAAGGTCAACATTTTCATTGACCATTGAATTGTATGATGACCAGTAAACCTTGAAAATAAAGAAATAAATATTTAATCTTGTAATATGTCCTAGTTTGCCTAGTTGACTAGTTTGGATAGGTTGGCATGCCAATAGGATTCTGACAGTTGTTCTGTAAATGGCTTTATGTCATATTATGTTTTATGGCTTATTATGTCATACTATGATTTTAATAGCCTATGGCTATACAGATTGTGTTATTATACTCAGCTTAATGCCTTATTGATTATATGGCTTTTTAGCCACACTGTTTGCACACCGAGAGATACTTTGTGACCGATGATGTGACGGCCCGAGGTACTAGGTACCCAGTGCTAGTGTATCCTTTTATCTAGTCTGGTCAGTGTATAGGCTACACGGCCAGTCAATTAAAACATTTTTCAATTTAGGTAGTTAAGTTAAGTTAAGTATACGAAAATTTCAGTATAATTAAATTAAGCATTGAATGAAATGAGTAAAAAATATAGCAATAGAAACATAACAAAGATACAATATGCAGAACCGTAGAGATTTAAAATACAATACAGTTAGAATAATTGATTCCTGGATATCCGAATTATGATTTATTTCCTTTTTTATTTGTATATATATAATTTCTTGTTATACTATTGCACCACTAAGTAGAAATACTTAGCGTGATGGAATTGCTTCCTCGCGCAGGTACTGAAGGTAAAACCAGTAAATCATCGACTGAGATTTTTAGAGTCCAGATCTACAGAAGTATCAGAAGAGTTCAAGGTTATCACCTCCTCAGCAATGCATGTAGATAGGGCTCATTTTAAGCATGTTTTCTAATCTGTACATTATAATTACTGCTTATATTGTAATGTGAATTAGTAACTATAATTTCATTTATATATCCAGTACTTGATAAAATTATGTACTTAATTGACAAATTATATAAGTTAATGAAATATAAGAATTCTGATATTTGAATTAATTATCTAATCATAATGATTCTGAATGAGATTGAATTTGAGAAATTTTGGAGACTGAACCTGAGTTTGAGAAACTGATGAGAATACTCTGAGATAATCTGAGTTATGAATTTGAGCATATATTGAAATTATTTTTGGCAGGTTCAGAAGAACTGCTAGTCCAAATTACAGCAGGCACTTTGCCGAATTATCATTAAAATTTTTGAATTTTCTAAATTAGTCAGATTTTGATAAACAGTAAAAATAGCCTAAACCTCAGATAAAGTTTTTGAGCAAGTAAATCAAGAACTATAATGAGATCAGATAAGATTAGGTGCTCCGGCACGCCATGTAACACGCCTTGCTCTACTACACTATAGTCGGGCACTTTTCTTGGCAGGTTTACTTTTCTTGGCAGGTTTACTATGTAAACTGAATTTAATCTTGTCTACTGCAAAATTTTGGTTCCCACATAAACGGTCAAATTTTGAGCTGAGATTTAATTTAAGAACATCTCAAATGTGGCACAAACAACCTGTAAATTTTTAAGAATTTCTAGGCTGATTTGCTATGTGAACTTCATTTGATCGAGTCTGCCGCAAAATTTTCGTTCCCCACACAAACGGTTGAATTTTAAGCTGAAATTTAATTTTGGAACTACTGAAATGGGGTATAAATACCTTGTAAATTTTTAGGAATTTCTGGGTATATTTGCTATGTGAACTTAATTTGATCGAGTCTGCCATAAAATTTTGGTTCCCCACACAAACGGTTGAATTTTAAGCTGAACTTTTATTCAGGAACTACTGAAATGGGGTGTAAACACCCTATAAATTTTCAAGAATTTCTGGGTCTATTTGTTATGTGAACTTAATTTGATCGGGTCTGCCGCAAAATTTTAGTTCAGCAGGCAAACAATATCAAACAACCCCCAAAATTTACACCCAATGTCTTAAACACACCCAAATAATGCTCGTACAGTTTTAGGCCAAATAGGTAAGTCAATCTCAATGACCCAAATAAGCTCTCATGCTTCATATCAAAATGAAGGAAGCAAAATAGATAGCTAGAATAATGGCTTTGGACTGATTAACCCAAAACCCTAAGATAAACTCAACAAAACAAATTTTTAAACAAACAGATCATACTTAACCCCAAGAGCCAATTTCAGTCAAGGATGCAATGAACAAAAATGTGAATAACAGAAACATAATAAGAAGCAAGACAAGGTTTAGCAAGAAAGAACAAGGTGCAAGATGAAGAAGAATAAGCAAATATGAAAAAAAGGTAACAAACACAAAGTAAGCATAAAGAACAAGAAGCAAATAGAGAATCTACCTTGTTTGGACGTCCCTTTGCTCTGATACCAAAATTGATGTGAACCCTCAAGTAATTGGTAACTTGAAAATCCACATTCAAGAAATAAAGGAACAATTTGGAAAGCACTAAATTAAGATGTATCAATTTGATTCTTTGAACCAGCATAATCAGATTGCTGTGTAATTCAAAGAAAATATTAGAAATGGGATTCTTCACCTAATTCATTTGGAGAATGAATAAACCAAGAATATTATGTACATTAAACCTTGCAAGATAGAAATCTCAGCAAGTTAATGAGCTTCACAAAAACAAAGGCAATAGCCAATTTACTCACTAATGGAGCAGAAACAATCTTTCATTAATATTCAAAGTGTGTCCTCCACTCTCTCATTACACTTGTATTTATAGTCTTTTGGCTTCAAAGCTAAAGGAAAAAATATCCCTACTTTAGTAACAGCTGCAAGGAGCTTTAAGTCCAAACAAAAATTAATCTATCAAAAGACTAAAAACTGAAGGAACAGAAGCGTGAAAAACACAAGTTCATACCATTGAATTCAAAAAATTTTCACCTAGGGTCACATGCACCATGCAAGATTTATTTTTATCTATTTGATTTCAATGATAAACAACATATTAAAACTCTTTTAATATGTTTTTGGATCTGTATTTGCCATTGAAGATTTTAAAATTAATCAGATTAATTTTAGAACCCTAGATTAAATCAAGAACGATTACACTAACCTCTTGATGCAATCGCAATGTGTCACGCCTTTGAGATTCGTCTTCAGACACGGATGTTGTCCCTCTAGCTTGTCCACACCAAGAACACCTATGGCAGCCCTTGAACAGCTTCTAAAGCCTTTTCTATTAATTAGAAATTCAAGTTCTGCCTTTTAAGAGATTAGAGATGTAAACAGGACACTAGAAACAATTTCTAGCGTTCTTAATTCAAGAGATTGATGGCTAATCTCTTTGAATTGATGAGAGATGAAGAAGAATAGAGGGAGGGCTGCAAAATGGCGTGACCAAGGAGTGTGGCTGCTGGTTGTATTTTATTTTCTCATAACAACACTTAAATAGCTAGGTTAACACATTAAACCCTTGCCACATGTCACCCTTTGATTAGCTCTAGGTTTAAGTGACCCAATCACATTGTGCCAAGTGTCAAACCTATATGTAATCTTGATTTTAATCATCTTACATGATTAAAAAAACATTTGGCAAGCTTATGTGTTATGCCATGTGTCACCATCTCATGGTGCCATGTGTCACACTGCAAAATGACCAAAATGCCCCGGTGTCTTAATTTTGAGTTCTCAACCCAAAATAATTATTTTTCTTCTTCTAATTAATTTATATAAAATATAAATTAATTAATTAATCTCTATTAATTAATTTCTCATTAATTAAATTCATATTTAAACACTTTAAATATAAATTTAACTTATACATCCAATAATCTAGATTTGGTTTCAAGTCATGCTAGGGACTTTACAAACTAATTGCAAACCAAACCTATTTAATTAATCAATTAAACTCTTTAATTAATTAATTAAATCATATTTAATTAGGTGATAACTTGTGTATGTGTGTGACATACTAGGCTCATCACTAATTGGCAATGAGACATGATATCAACTCTTAATATCATCAGAACTCTTTCTTACCATAAATGATTTCTCTAAATCATTTTATGAACCTCATAGACCATGGTTAACACCTAGCATAGCATGCCATGGCCACCCAATTAGTAATAAGGTTTACCTTAAATGAACCTATAATCATATGTTACCATGCACTAGAATCTCTCTTACAAAATCCCAACTCAAGTCGAGTCATGGTTTATGTCAAACTCCATTTGCTATGAATATTATGTTCTCTTTTAATTCCAGTTCTTGATTAAAAGATTTTCTCATCGTAAACTCTTTTCGAATAAATCTGTCTGTCTGGCCAGAACTTGAAACATCAAGAATAATTAAATGAACATAGGATTTTATCTCTATTTACTTAGAGGAACAGATTCCATCTTGATCAACACCTACCTCCATATATAACTAGTAGGAGCCAACACATGCCCATATACCCATACACAGTACAAGTATGAAAGCAGTATCAAACTCAAACTACCTATATACAAGATAACTGTGCTATCTCAGGTCTAAAGATTATATGCACTGATATGATTTATGACAAAGTATTGACAAGAGTACACTCCATGTGCTTGTCATGAGTGTCACTGGTTCGGCCTACTTTTCATTTATAAGTGCCTATCATGTTTGTTATATGGCATGAGACTCACCATTCCATCTTATTTATATCTCATATAAATAACTTGGGAACAAACATGAATACAATCTTTCTGGATAAGTCATGTCCTTATTATGAAGTATGCTCGATTGTGAACCTATTTATGATACTTCGTGCTAGAAATATTGTCACTCATATTCTTAACAACTTAAGAATAATATTTCTAACAAAATATCAATGGACCTTTTCTATTACACATAAATATATTATGTAAACGGAAAAGTGGAAATGCCTTTTATTAATAAAAATATGTACAAGATACATACTAAATGATATGCTCTAGGACATACTACTAATAATCTCCCACTAACACTAGAGCCATTC
This sequence comes from Hevea brasiliensis, assembly GCF_030052815.1. Classification (NCBI taxonomy): domain Eukaryota; kingdom Viridiplantae; phylum Streptophyta; class Magnoliopsida; order Malpighiales; family Euphorbiaceae; genus Hevea; species Hevea brasiliensis. Next base: position 97,369 of record NW_026614774.1, read on the forward strand.
ATTACAATATCTTAGACCTATCTTCTCAAGATGTCGGTCTAACTGAGTCTGTGACATAGGCTTAGTGAATGGATCAGCTAGATTTTCAGCTGATGCTATTTTCTACATGGCTACATCGCCTCGCCCAACTATTTCTCTGATAATGCGGTAGCGCCTTTCTATGTGTTTGGATTTCTGGTGAGACCTTGGTTCCTTAGCTCAGATGATCGCTCCATTATTGTCACGGTGTAGTGGAACTTGACTCAATGGAAGGAACTCCGTAAGTTCATCACGAACTTCTTTATCCAAACGACTTCCTTTACAAAGATCTCGATGCAAAGAACATACTCACTCAGAGTGGAATCTGCGATCGTGCTCTGTTGGAACTCTTCCAACCGATCGCACCTCCATTACAAATGAACACATATCCAGAGGTAGACTTTCTATCATCGATATCTGATTGGAAATCAGAATCAGTATAACCATCCAATTGCAAGTCTCCACCTCCATGAATCAAGAATAAATCCTTAGTTCTTCTCAAGTACTTAAGAATATTCTTGTGACTATCCGATGTTCCAAACAGATTGGATTGATACCGCTAGTCAAACTAACAACATATGCGATATCCGGCCTAGTACACAACATTGCATACATTAAACTTCCAATAGCTGAAGCATATGGAATCCTGGTCATCTTATCTCTTTCTTCAGGTGTCTTTGGAGACATCTCTTTAGAAAGATGGATACCTTGTCTCACTGGTAACAATCCTCTCTTGGAATCAAGCATGTTAAACCTCTTTAACACCTTTTCCAAGTATAGACTTTGGGATAAACCAATTATTCTTTTCGCTCCATCTCTATAGATGCGAATTCCAAGAATATAGGTTGCCTCCCCTAAGTCTTTCATGGAGAATGTATTTGACAACCATACCTTTATAGTCGTCAACATACCGTGTCATTACCCATCAACAATATGTCATCCACATATAAGACAAGGAAAGTGATAGCATCACTAACCTTCTTATATACACATGGCTCATCCTCATTTTTGATAAAACCAAAGGATTTAATGGCTTCATCAAAACGGATGTTCCAACTCCTCAAGCTTGTTTCAACCCATAAATGGATCGCTTTAGCTTGCATACCTTGGAACCATCTTGGGATTCAAATCCCTAGGTTGTTCCATGAAAATGTTTTCTTCAATGTATCCATTGAGAAAAGGCTTTGACATCCATCCGCCAAATCTCATAATCATAGTATGCTATTGCTAATAAAATCCTAATTGATTTAAGCATGACAACAAAGCAGAAAGTCTCCTCATAGTGGATTCCTTGCCTTTGGCGAAACCCTTTCGCTACTAGCCTTGCCTTATAGGTCTCTACCTTTCCATCAGAACCAATTTTCTTCTTGAAAACCCATTTGTTCCCTATAGGTATAATACCTTCAGGTGGGTCAACAAGATCCCAAACATGATTCTTATACATGGAATCAATCTCGGATTTCATAGCATCAATCCATTTTGAAGAGTCTATATCTGATATAGCTTCTTCATAGGTAAGTGGATCATTTCCATGATCTACTTCTTCATGAGTAGACAACTCTTGTTCTTCTTCATGAAGAAAACCATATCTCGCTGGTGGGTGAGATATCCTGGTTGTTCTACGAGGAACAGCTGTAGATGTTTTATCAACGAGTATTGGTTGACTAGATGGATCTATATCCATCTGATCTGTTGGTTGGTCAAAATTCTCCAATTCTAACTCTATTTGCCTTCCTTTGTCTCCTTCTTGAACAAACTGTTGTTCAAGAAATGTGGCATCTCTACTTATCACAACCTTTTGTGAAGTAGGCAAATCAAAATAATATCCAAAACTATCTTTTGGATATCCAACAAATCGACCTTTTTCTGATCTGGTCTCCAATTTATCAGTGTTCAGCTTTTTGATATAAGCTGGACAACCCCAAATCTTAACATGCTTAAGACTTGGTTTTCTTCCATGCCATATCTCATAAGGTGTGGAAGAAACTGATTTTGATGGAATCCTATTCAGAATATACAAAGCTGATTCTAATGCAAATCCCCAAAAGAAGATTGGCATATCAGTATAGCTCATCATACTACGTACCATATCCAATAGGGTACGATTTCTCCTTTTAGATACACCATTCAGCTGTGGCATTCCTGGAGGAGTCAGCTGAGAAACAATGCCATGCTCTCTAAAGTATTCATCAAATTCAGTACTCAAATATTCACCTCCACGATCTGATCGAAGAGCTTTAATATTCTTTCCTGTTTGATTTTCTACTTCAGATTTAAATTCTTTGAACTTTTCAAAAGATTCATGTTTGTATTTCATCAAATACAAATACCCAAACCTTGATTTATCATCAGTAAAGGTAATAAAATAATGAAAACCCCCTCTAGCCATTTCTTTAAATGGATCACATACATCACTATGTATTAGCTCCAAAATATTTTCAGCTCTTAGCCCTTGTCCAACAAAGGGTGATCTAGTCATTTTACCCTGAAGGCAAGATTCACAAGTTGGAGTAGGCTCAGAGCCCAATGAGGATAGAATCCCCATTTTCTCCAATTTTGCAATCATTTCTTCTGCAATATGGCATAATCTTAAGTGCCAAATATATTTTGAACTTGAGTTGGTTTTCACCATGGCATTGCATTCTTTTAGATCACTTGCATTCAATTTGTGTTTGTCATTATTATCCAAATAATAAAGACCATCATTCATATAACCCGAACAAACATATTTATTTCCAAAATAAATATTGCAAACATCATCAGTGAACTGAAATTCATAGCCATTTCTAGTCAAACTAGATATAGAAATGATGTTCTTAAAAGCATCAGGTACATATAAAATATTATCCAAACACAAAACATGTCCAAACATGTAAAAAAATTTAGATCCTATGGCTAAAGCTTCAACAGTTGAGCCATTTCCAATCCGAACTCTAATATCTTGAGAACGCATGTCAGTGCTTGCTAGTTCCCGCATATCATTAGAAATGTGAGAACTGCACCATCTAAAACCCAAGTAGATGAACTATGAGTATCATCGAATCTAAATAACAAGATATGGACATACCTTCCGAAGGTGTATCCTTCTTGTCCTTCGAAAAAGCAAGATACTCGCGCCTTTTCCAAGGCCCATCCTTTGGTCATGGGAAACACTTTCCTTTGACTCCATTAGCTTTAGTCGTCCTTTTCTGTTTAGCTATTTTCTTGTAAGGACCAGTAATCTGAGGTTTCTTTTTCTTATTGCCCTTCTTCTTGTTGGACTTTCCAGTAAGAAGATGCAACCAAAGCTACCTCTTTCCCTTTATTGCACAGCATATTCTTTTGGGCAATAACCAGATGTTGAGTAAACAGCTAAGGTGCATTCTGTTTAGTCATATGGAAATTTGTCACAAAATTCCCAAAAGACTCGGGGAAGGGATCAAGGATCAAATCCGTCTGTAGTTGGAAATCCGTGTTGAAGTCAAGATGTTCCAACCGCTCAATCACCCGAATCATCTTGTGGACATGATCCCCAACATTCTATCCTCGCACATCCTCATACCTAATAGCCGTCTAGATATCTCATACCTAGCATTCTCGCTATGCTCACCATACAACTCTTGTAGGTGAAGGAGGATCTCACTCGCACTCTGCATGTTCTCATGTTGCTTCTGTAACTCATTACTCATGGAAGTAAGCATGTAACACTTAGCTCTCATATCATGCACCTTCCACTTGTCCAAAGTATCATGTTCCTCTTGTGTGGCCTCTGGAGGTAAGGGACAGGGAACATTTGAATCTAGAACATATCCTATATGTTCAAGGTTCAGGACAAGCTTCAAATTTCTTAGCCAATCGCATGATTTGGTCCTGTCAACCTATTATGATCAAGTATGCTCGCAAGGATATTGGATGGTGGTGGTTGTTTTGTGCTCATTTTTATCAGAAAATTAACTGCAGAAAATAACCAGATTAATTAGTAAATGTATCATGTAATTAACCAAAATGATTATGGTCTTTTAATCAAATTGGTCCTCCCACTAAATTAGCGAATCCTACACTTCCAGAGTAGGAAACGGAAATCCTAGTTGGATGGATTTCTAATGGGTGATTGAATTCTTATAATTCTATTGATCATCCTCAGGTACATCCATTATTGGAATTACAATAAACTATAAGTGAGCAACTCCTAGCCCATCACATCTCATGTGAGGTTCAATCCTTTACCTAGCCCCTAATGCTCAAAATCTCAGGTACATCCATTATTGACTTATCTTGCATTAGTTAAGTTGATCCCATTGAGCCAGTAATTATGTAAATAATTTTGATGTCCTCAGGTACATCCAATATTGGCCACCAAACCATTTACATATTTACAACATCTCATGCTTAACAATTATTCTTAAGAAAATCTCTTAAATTAATTGCATCTCCTGCAACTATTTAAAATTTCTTAAAATAATTGCCCCAATGGAGGGCCTATGTTATAATTACTTTAATTATAGCATATCCAACTTAATAATTTGTTTGGAAGATTTTATGGTCATTCTAATTACTATTAAGGTCTCACTTTGCACATTATCCATTTAGCATGTATATATCATATAATTACATACATTTCCATACATCTCATGCTTTCATGGATAAGCAGTAAATATGGTATGATCATGGACTTTCTAAGGGATTCAATTCTGAGCCACCAAGAATTGAATCAGGGCATTCCTAGGTGCATTTCATTCATTCATTTTACAAGAGTTGCTGAAGGAGTACATAATCAACACTTGATCTTGAATTCCTCCCACTGGTCCCACCAATGCTCTTGACCTCCTTGAACTTCTTGCAATCCAATATTACATAGTAATCCTTGGCATACAAAGGCGAATTTACAAGAACTTAAATAAATGAAATTACAACCCAAAAATTATTACAAACTTAATAATACATGCCCAAAATAAATTAAAATAAATTAATCAATTTACAATCCCAAAGAAACATAAAAGAAATAAATCCAATCACATTGGTCTTTTATAGTCCATGATCATCCATCATGCATATCACTATTTAACAATTAAATAAAATATACATACTTAAATTAAATTGAATATCTCATATTCAACTTAAAAATCCAGATTTGAATATGATTCAAATAAATTTAAAAATTCAGATTTGAATCTCATTCAAACAAATTTAAAAATTCATATTTGAATCACATTCAAATAACTTCAAAAATTCATATTTGAATCACATTCAAACATTTTTTAAAAAATCAGATTTGAATCACATTCAAACATTTTTTAAAAAAATCAGATCTGAATTTTATTCAATCAATTTTAAAAAATTAGATTTAAATATGATTCAAACAACTTTAAAAATTCAGATTTGAATCACATTCAAACAACTTTTAAAATTCAGATATGAATCACATTCAAACAATTTTTAAAATTTTTTATTTGAATCATAATTTAATTGTGTCATTAAAATTCCTAATTAAACATTTTAATTAGTCATATGATGAACCTTTCATCATGCAACAATTGCATAATTTAATAACAACCATGCGCACCATGATCTTCCAAAGCCATGCGCACCATGTTGGAGTTCATCAAGCATACCGCCACACCTCTTGATCCAACCAGCAATGGATCAATCATCTCATGATCAAATCACACAATTAAATCATATAATAAACAATCTAAATGGCAAATATAGTGGCTCTGATACCAATTGAAGGAATGAAAGCATGAAAAACACAAGTTTATACCATTGAATTCAAAATATTTTCACCTAGGGTCACATGCACCATGCAAGATTTATTTTTATCTATTTGATTTCAATGATAAACAACATATTAAAACTCTTTTAATATGTTTTTGGATTTGTATTTGCCATTTAAGATTTTAAAATTAATCAGATTAATTTTAGAACCCTAGATTAAATCAAGAATGATTACACTAACCTCTTGATGCACTGCAGCGTGTCTGCGCCTTTGAGATTCGTCTTCAGGACACCAAATGTTATTCCTCTAGCTTGTCCACACCAAGAACACCTATGGCAGCCCTTGAACAGCTTCTAAAGCCTTTTCTATTAATTAGAAATTCAAGTTCTGCCTTTTAAGATATTAGAGATGTAAACAGGACACTAGAAACAATTTCTAGCGTTCTTAATTCAAGAGATTGATGGCTAATCTCTTTGAATTGATGAGAGATGAAGAAGAATAGAGGGAGGGCTGCAAAATGGCGTGACCAAGGAGTGTGGCTGCTGGTTGTATTTTATTTTCTCATAACAACACTTAAATAGCTAGGTTAACACATTAAACCCTTGCCACATGTCACCCTTTGATTAGCTCTAGGTTTAAGTGACCCAATCACATTGTGCCAAGTGTCAAACCTATATGTAATCTTGATTTTAATCATCTTAGATATTAAAAAAAAAAAACATTTGGCAAGCTTATGTGTTATGCCATGTGTCACCATCTCATGGTGCCATGTGTCACACTGCAAAATGATCAAAATGCCCCTGTGTCTTAATTTTGAGTTCTCAATCCAAAATAATTATTTTTCTTCTTCTAATTAATTTATATCAAATATAAATTAATTAATTAATCTCTATTAATTAATTTCTCATTAATTAAATTCATATTTAAACACTTTAAATATAAATTTAACTTATACATCCAATAATCTAGATTTGGTTTCAAGTCATGCTAGGGACTTTGCAAACTAATTGCAAACCAAACCTATTTAATTAATCAATTAAACTTGTGTATGTGTGTGACTTACTAGGCTCATCACTAATTGGCAATGAGACATGATATCAACTCTTAATATCATCAGAACTCTTTCTTACCATAAATGATTTCTCTAAATCATTTTATGAACCTCATAGACCATGGTTAACACATAGCATAGCATGCCATGGCCACCCAATTAGTAATAAGGTTTACCTTAAATGAACCTATAATCATATGTTACCATGCACTAGAATCTCTCTGTTACAAAATCCCAACTCAAATTTGGAGTCATGGTTTATGTCAAACTTCATTTGTTATGAATATTATGTTCTCTTTTAATTCCAGTTCTTGATTAAAAGATTTTCTCATCGAAACTCTTTTCAATAAATCTATCTCTGTCTGGCCAGGAACTTGAAACATCAAGAACAATTAAATGAACATAGGATTTTATCTCTACTTACTTAGAGGAACAGATTCCATCTTGATCAACACCTACCTCCATATATAACTAGTAGGAGCCAACACATGCCCATATACCCATACACAGTACAAGTATGAAAGTAGTATCAAACTCAAACTACCTATATACAAGATAATGTGCTATCTCGTGTCTAAAGATTATATGCACTTATATGATTTATGACAAAACATTGACAAGAGTAAACTCCATGTGCTTGTCATAAGTGTCACTGATTCGGCCTGCTTATCATTTATAAGTACCTATCATGTTTGTTATATGGCATGAGACTCACCATTCCATCTTATTTTTATCTCATATAAATAACTTGGGAACAAACATGAATACAATCTTTCTGGATAAGTCATGTCCTTATTATGAAGTATCCTCGATTGTGAACCTATTTATGATACTTCGTGCTACAAATATTGTCACTCATATTCTTAACAACTTTAGAATAATATTTCTAACAAAATATCAATGGACCTTTTCTATTACACATAAATATATTATGAAAACGGAAAAGTGGAAATGCCTTTTATTAATAAAAATATGTACAAGATACATACTAAATGATATGCTTTAGGGCATACTACTAACAAAAACACCTAACAAAAAGCAAATTTAATACAGCAGCAAATAAGTGTAACACCCTCCCGATAACCACTCCGTACATCCCCATGCTCCGTGACGATCAGTCGGTCCGAACTAGAATGTCCGAAAAATATTTAAACTAAAGTCAGAACCATAATTAACTCAAATATTAATAAGAAAAATTTAGTAAAAATTTTTGAAATAAAATACAACCAAGTTAAGCAATGTGCCTAGCGATGGGTAACCAGAGGGAAGTTGCGGTTCTCGCAACGAGGAGCCCTAGACCCGGGGGAAAAATTATAAAATAATTTTTGGGACTACAGAGAAGGGTTATTGAGGTTCCCATGGCATTAGAATGCCAAGAAAATACCTAAAAACTTTTTTCAATCGGTACAGACAATTTTGACCCGTTCAGCCAAACGGAGGGCATTTTGGTCATTTCGCCTTTAGAGGTGATTTTTGGACGACTTGTCCAGTTGAGTAAATAATTAATATGACATAAAATATGAAGAAACGTTGCTAGAAATTAAATTGAAAATGAGTAGTGGAGGAAAGAAAAGAAAATGCAAAATAATGCAATAATGACATCACTATGATGTCATTTAAAATGGTCCACCAATCACCTTACAACTAATTCACTTAAAACAAAATAAAGAGGCTGAAAATTGAAGAAAACAAATTCATCTTCTTCCCTTGGACAACCAGCCGAAATCCCTTCCTTCCTCCCTCCATTGATGTTCACTCAAGCAAGCTTAATTTCTCCTTTGTTTCCACCACTAAACCCTAACCTCTCTTCATTAAAATTTTACCCCACACCTTAAACAACCTTTTGGCAGCCTAGAAAGTGAAGGAAAGTGAAGTTTTGAGTTGGGAAAAATCTGCCCTATTCAAGGTTAGTGCACTATATACCTAAAACTCTTTAATTTCATGAATTGGAACTTGAATTTAGTAAGAAAATGTCATTTAAATGAACAAAATTCATGTGTATGTGCACATGAATTTCGGCTGCCTTAGTGAAGGAATAGGAAGGAGTGTTTTTGATGAGCTTGAAGTGAACTAGAATCATGTTGGAAGTTTATAAACATAAGAATAATAAGTTGGTATGCTAACTAAGGCATTTTGTAGAAAACATAATGTGAAGCTAGGGTTTTGGGGAGTGAAAATTGATTTGGCTTATGAAATTGTTAGAGAACATTTTAATGGTCAATTAGTGACCATTTGAGGAGATTTGACCATAATATGGACTGAAAAATAGCATAGTAAAGGGAATGACTATGCTGCCTAGGGACAGCAGCAATGGATTGAAATTTCAGTCCAATTATACAGCCATAACTTTGGCTGTGTTAGTCCAAATGGTGTTTGGACAATTGGGCATGAAACTAGGCTTATAATGGCACATTTTTGCTGAAGAAACCATGCCCAAAAGACCAAAGCATGAGGACCAAAACTTGGCCCCAATCCGGATACCCTGCAATTGATTCTGCAGAATGACCAAATGAACAGTAACTGTTCATTTGGCCATAACTCACTGTAGATTTGGTCAATTGACCTGAAATTTTTACAGAAATACGTTAAGACATAGACAAACAACTTTCATGAAGAAACCTACCCCAAATTATGGCCAGAACCAATTCAAAAATCCAAAAACAATCACTGTTCATGTTACTGTAGATATGGTCAATTCTGCAGATTGGCAATCCGGCCAGCTGTAGTTTTTGAGCCATATCTGGAGCTACAAAACTCCAAATGGAGTGATTCAAAAAAAAGAAATTCAACTAGACAAAATAAGGAACAACTTTCATGTTTGTCATTTCTTCAAATTCCCACTGCAACAGTGTTTAATGGAACAGTAAACATACGCTTCAAAAACTGAAATTTTCTGCCCTCTTGGTTTTAAGTTAGAAATGGTAAATGTGACCAATCCCAACAAGTGTAAACAACAAAATGTGGTATGTTGGGAGTGCCAAAACCAATGTACCTAATTTCTACCTAAAAGTCAACATTTTAGTTGACCAAAGAGGTGAATAGTGACACCGAAACTTGAAATTCAAAGATTGAAAAATTTTAAAGTATCGAATGCCCTAGTATACCTAACAAGATTGGTTTGGATAGTTTGGCATGCCAATAGGGTTCAGTTAGCAGTACTGCACATGGCGATATGCCATTATGTGATTTCATGGCTTTTAGCCATTCTGAATTTGTATTGAGACTTGGCCTTGTGCCTGATATTATTTACAGCTTGTTAGTTGTTCTGTTGCACACCGGGAGATGCATATGTGACCGATTGTGTGACGGCCCGAGGTACTAGGTACCCAGTGCCAGTTTACCTATTATCCAGCCCAGTCTTCTAGTGTAGGTTACTTGGGGCAACCAAATGAATAAAAGTGAACAAAGTTAATGAAAAAAAAATGAATATACCAACACCAAACAAAGAAAAGCATACACATTCTATACACATTTATTTTCTTACTATTTTCTTTTACTATATTATTGCACCACTAAGCATTATTGCTTAGCGCGTTGCTTTTGCCACGCGTAGGTATTGGAGATCCCGATTGTGAGCCCAGTAGACCACAGACTGGGTGAGTCCATCCTGCAGTTCTGCACAGTGTCCATGTCACCTCGTCACCTACAGTGCATTGGTAGGACACTGGATGTCATTTTGTCATTTTGTAATTAGATTTTTATTTTCTCATATGTATTTGGGATTTATGTAATGTATTTTGAGGTTCATGTAAATAATAAAGATTTATGGTTATGTATGGAAGTAATTTGAGTATTTAATTGTTGTTTATATATGAGAACCCTGAGAAAGGGATGTTTGAGAATTGAAAAGGTTGTTGAGACCTGAAATTGAGAAATATTGTTGAGATTTTGGATATTGGAGTTTGAGATGATGGAATACAAATATTGGAAGTGTTTTTAACAGGTTCCGAAGAACTGTTTTCTCCATTTTTAGCCGGTACTCCGCCAGATTTTCTTTAAAATCTTCGGAACCTCAAATAAATAATACTTTTGATAAATGGCTAAAATAAATTATATTTCATAAATTATATTCACAAGCATGGTATAAATTAATTAAGGTATATTAGAATGTGCCGGTACACTGTGTGGCATTACTTACTCGGGTATCTTGTACAGTGCACGGGTATCACATTTAGTGGTATCAGAGCACGGTTTAGGCGTTTCTGGTCCTAGATTGAGTCCATACCATGCATTGCATTTGTAAGAGTCGAGGTGACACTAATGCAGATCTGTTTGTTTTTCTTATTTGAATAGGATATGGACCCTTCATCTCAGAGGGCAGTTGAGGAGGAAGTGGAGAGTCATGCTCCACCTGTAGCAGCTGAGACTGGGGGTAGGGGAGAACCTACTCCGCCAGCTCAAGCAGAGCACCTCGGCCTCCACGAGCCATGTTCCAAAGAAATGGCCGACTTCTTTAGACAAATGGTCGAGTAATGCCAAGACCACCACCACCGCTAAATTCCACGGCAGTAAATCACACCTGGAAAGGCTAAGAAAGTTTGGGGCGGTGGATTTCTTTGGCAAGAGAGAGGATGACTCATTGCGGTGAGAATTGGTTGAACGAGCAGGCAGTCTTAAACAACTCCACCGCTCCTCGAGCAAAATCTAGAAGTCGCAGATCCTTGTTGCAAGACGATGCCTATGAATGGTGGGACACTGTGTCCAGTGAAGTGCAGCCAGAAGTTATGACATGGGACTTCTTTCTCTCTGAGTTTAAGAAGAAATATGTGGGTACTGTATACCGAGAAGAGAGAAGAAGGGAATTTATTAACCTGAGGCAGAGACAGTTGTCAGTGCCAGAATATAAGAAGGAATTCGTAAGATTGAGCCGCTATGGAATAGAGATAGTCCCAAATGAAGCTGAAAGATGTAAGAGATTTGAAGAGGGACTAAATGACAACATCAAGATCCAGCTCACTGCCTTGGGAATCACAGAATTTACCAAGTTAGTGGAAGCTGCAATAAAGGTTGAAAAAGTAAGAATCAAAGTGAGCGCACTGCAAGGGATAGGCAGAGAAGAGGGCCCGGGTCGATCTAGTTCGGCTCCCGCATTTGGGAAGAAGTTCAAGGGTCCTCCGCACACAGTTCACTCACCACGAGTCGGGGTCAGTCTCGGGCCCCAGCCACGCTCACCCCTAGGAGAGGTCGGTCCACACCATCGTGGGCGGCTCTCCAGGATGGGGTTCAGGACCGGCCCGGCAACCTGCGTGTCCACAGCAGAAATGGCACAAGGAGTGTTGGAGAGTAATCGGTGCCGCTTGAGGTGTGGGTCAACAGAGCATCGCTAAGGAACTGCCCACGAAGAACTACTACAGCTAAACCAACACAAGTAGACACTGCTCGCACTACACAGAGGTAGAAAATCTGTAAATGAGGTCATTGGACCATCACGGCAGGCTCGCATCTCGAGCCAAGAGAGGCCCGACAGACCACCGAAGAAATTATGCCCGAGAGCTCAGAGGAGCAAGATGCCCTGGGCGTCATCGAGTGCGTTCTCCTCTACACTACACTGTGCATGCATTGGTGGATCCAGATCCACTCACTCATACATTTGCATCAACCTACCCGTAGAAAGGGGATCGGTAGGGAGAGTGACCAAGACATTCGTCACTAATCCATTGGGTCACAGTGTGGTAGTGAACAAAGTGTACAAGGGTTGCGTTAAGGATTCGTGGGTATGAATTCTTGGCCGACCTGATTGAGTTACCCTTCCACGAGTTTGACGTGATTTTGGGAATGGACTGGTTATCACATCATCAGGCAATAGTTGATTGCAAATTGAAGAGAATTTCTCTCAAAACTCCTGAGGGTAATGAGATTTCAGTTGTGGGTGAAAGGGACGATTTCTTGTCCAATGTCATCTCACCACAATTGCAAGACTTAATGATGAGAAAAGGCTGTGAAGCCTACCTAGCACATGTGGTGGATACTAGGGAGGCTAAGCCAGACCTGAGTAATACACCCACAGTAAGAGACTTCCCAGAGGTATTTCCCGAAGAGTTGCCTAGTTTGCCACCAGAAAGGGAAGTTGAATTTGCTATTGAGACACTGCGGCACAAAGACCCATTTCCATTGCTCCTTATAGATGGCACCCATGAATTGAGGAGTTGAAAACTCGATTGCAAGAGTTGTTAGATAAGGGGTTCATACGCCCAGGTGTCACCATGGGGAGCTCCAAAGGTCTTTGTTGTGAAAAAGAAGGATGGGACTTTGAGGCTATGCATTGATTAATGGCGATTGAATAAAGTGACTGATGAAGAACAAATATCCGTTGCCTATAATTGATGATCCGTTTGATCAGTTGAAGGGGGCGAGTATTTTCTAAGATTGATCTCGCATCGGTATCATCGATTGAGGGTGAAGGATGTAGATGTGCCCAAGACCGCATTCGGGACCCAGTATGGGCATTATGAGTTTCGTGATGCCCTTTGGCCTAACAAATGCACCGTGGCATTTATGGACCTTATGAACCGTATCTTCCATCCATACCTCGATCGGTTCGTAGTGGTCTTTATTGATGATACCGTGTATTCCAAGACCGAGGAAGAACATGATGAGCATTTGAGGATTATTCTCGCAAACCACGAGGGAAAAGAAGGCGTATGCTAAGTTGTCCAAGTGTGACTTTTGGTGAATGAGATAGCATTCCTTGGACACATAGTGTCGGTGATGGGATTAGGTGGATCCCAAGAAAATAGAAGCGATGATGGAATGGAAGCCTCCCGTGAATACAACCGAGGTCGAGCTTCTTGGGGCTAGGTATTACGTAAGATTTGTGAAGGGATTTTCTTTAATACCGCTCCAATGACCAAGTTGTTACACAAGAATGTCGATTTGACCGAATGACAAGTGTCGACCAGTTTTGAGAAGTTGAACGCTATGTTGACAGAGGCACCAGCTTTAACACGCCAAAGGTCGTGAAAAGACTTCGTGGTCTACATGATGCCTCTCATAATGGGTTGGGATGTGTATTGATGCAAGAAGGAAGGTGGTCGCTTATGCTTCCAGCTAAGGCCATATGAACAGAATTACCCTACCCATGATCTAGAGCTTGCGGCAATTATCTTCGATCAAGATATGGAGGCATTACTTGTATGGTGAAAAGTGCTACATTTACACGGACCACAAAAGCTCAAATATTTGCCAACCCAAGGAGCTCAACCTTGACAGAGGCGATGGATTGAGTTCTGAAGGACTATGACTATGTAATTGACTACCATCCCGGGAAGGCAAATGTAGTTCTTGATGCTTTGAGCGAAAGTCCATCACGCCTTTGAGATCATTGAATGCTCGTCAACTTTGATTCGAGATGGAGCTATTTTGGCTGAGTTGTAAGTGAGGCCAAACTGCTCAAGAGATTTTGGATGGGCAAATGGCGATGGAAAATTAACAGCCATTATGAGCAAAATCCCGAGAAGGAAAAGCAACCGATTATGAGGTGAAGGTAAATGGGTATCAGATTACAAAGGAAGGCGTGTGTACCAGATGATGGGGAATTGAAGGCCAATATTCTAAAAGAGGCACACAGAGTATATATGCTATGCACCAGAAGTACAAAGATGTATCATGATCTGAAGCTTGGTATTGGTGGCACAGTATGAAGAAAGACATAGTGACTATGTGACTAAATGCTTGACATGTCGGCAAGTTAAGGCGAACATCAAGTTCCATCGGGTTTGCTACCCTATATGCATACCGAATGGAAATGGGATCGTCACCATGGATTTTGTAAGTGGTTTACCTCTCACCGGAAGAAACATGATGCAGATGGGTGATAGTTGATAGATTGACAAAGTCAAGACACTTTCTCGCCGATTAGACCGACTACTCACCGGAGAAGTTAGCGATTGTATATCGATGAGATAGTTAGGCATGGAATTCCACTTTCCATCATATCTGATCGAGACCCAAGGTTTACATCGAGATTTTGGAAGAATTTGCATGAATCCTTGGGTACACAACTCCATTTCAGCACAGCCTTCCATCCTCAGACGGATGGGCAATCAGAAAGAGTAATCTAGGTAAACAATTGAACCAATGAAATTGACACAAATATTGAATTAAAATGATAACAATAATGTGAAATACTTGTCAGGTCCTTGAGGATATGCTGAGGAGTTGTTTCATTAAGTTTGAGGGAAGTTGGGATAGATACCTCATCGTAATTTGCATACAACAATAGCTACCAAGCTAGCATCCAAATGGCCCCATATGAAGCAATCGTATGGGAGAAAATGTAGAACTCGGTGTCGGACTGAATTGGTGAAGACAAATCGTAGGGCCGGACACAGTGAAACAGGCTGAGGAGAAGGTAAAATCAATCAAAGCCAACTTAAAGGTTGCCTCAGACAGACAGAAATCTTATGCCGACCTGAAGAGAAAAGAAATAGAATATGTGGTTGGCGACAAAGTGTTCCTCAAGGTGTCACCGTGGAAGAAAGTACTGAGGTTTGGAAGAAAAGGTAAGTTAAGCCCTAGGTTCATTGGCCCATATGAAGTCATTGAACGTGTGGGACCAGTGGCCTATAGGCTAGCTTTACCACCAGAGCTGGACAAGATTCATAATGTGTTTCACGTATCCATGCTCAGAAGATACCGCTCAGATCCTTCACATGTCATCTCCAGGGAAGAAATTGAAATACAACCGGATTTGACGTATGAAGAAGAACCTCTACGGATCTTGGCTCGGGAAGTGAAAGAGTTAAGGAACAAGCAGATTCCACTGGTGAAAGTGCTTTGGAGGCACCACAACACCGAGGAGGCAACTTGGGAAAGTGAAGAAACAATGAGGCAACAGTTCCCTCAATTGTTTGCATTAGGTAAATTTCGAGGACGAAATTTAAATTAGAGGGGAAGAGTTGTAACACCCTCCCGGTAACCACTCCGTACATCCTACTGTTCCGGTGACCAATGTCGGTCCGGATAGCTAGAATATCCGGAAAAATATTTAAACTAAAGTCAGGAACCATAATTAACTCAAATATTAATAAGAAAAATTTAGTAAAAATTTTTGAAATAAAATACAACCAAGTTAAACGAGTCGGTGCCCTAGCGATGGGTAACCAGAGGAAGTTATGCGGTTCTAACGAGAGCCCTAGACCGGGAAAAAATTATAAAATAATTTTTGGGACTCCAGAGAAGGGTTATTGAGGTTCCCATGGCATTAGAATGCCAAGAAAATACCTAGAAAAATTTTTCAATCGGTACAGACAATTTTGACCCGTTCAGCCAAACGGAGGGCATTTTGGTCATTTCGCCTTTAGAGGTGATTTTTGGCCGACTTGTCCAGTTGAGTAAATAATTAATATGACATAAAATATGAAGAAACATTGCTAGAATTAAATTGAAAATGAGTAGTGGAGGAAAGAAAAGAAAATGCAAAATAATGCAATAATGACATCACTATGATGTCATTTAAAATGGTCCACCAATCACCTTACATCTAATTCACTTAAAAGAAAATAAAGAGGCTGAAAATTGAAGAAAACAAATTCATCTTCTTCCCTTGGACAACCAGCCGAAATCCCTTCCTTCCTCCCTCCATTGATGTTCACTCAAGCAAGCTTAATTTCTCCTTTGTTTCCACCATTAAACCCTAACCTCTCTTCATTAAAATTTTACCCCACACCTTAAACAACCTTTTGGTAGCCTAGAAAGTGAAGGAAAGTGAAGTTTTGAGTTGGGAAAAATCTGCCCTATTCAAGGTTAGTGCACTATATACCTAAAACTCTTTAATTTCATGAATTGGAACTTGAATTTAGTAAGAAAATGTCATTTAAATGAACAAAATTCATGTGTATGTGTACATGAATTTCGGCTGCCCTAGTGAAGGAATAGGAAGGAGTGTTTTTGATGAGCTTGAAGTGAACTAGAATCATGTTGGAAGTTTATAAACATAAGAATAATAAGTTGGTATGCTAACTAAGGCATTTTGTAGAAAACATAATGTGAAGCTAGGGTTTTGGGGAGTGAAAATTGATTTGGCTTATGAAATTGTTAGAGAACATTTTAATGGTCAATTAGTGACCATTTGAGGAGATTTGACCATAATATGGACTGAAAAATAGCATGGTAAAGGGAATGACTATGTTGCCTAGCGACAGCAAAGAATGGGTGAAATTTCAGTCCAATTATACAGCCATAACTTTGGTTGTGTTAGTCCAATTGGTGTTTAGCCAATTGGACATGAAACTAGGCTTATAATGGCACATTTTTGCTGAAGAAACCATGCCCAAAAGACCAAAGCAAGAGGACCAAAACTTGGCCCCAATCCGGATACCCTGCAACTGATTCTGCAG